>NW_028319427.1:1207500-1240171 GCF_062004578.1 Staurois parvus
AGAAACACTAAAATCATTACGCTCAGACTTTTTTTTTTTTTTTTTTTTCCAAATGTATACACACCCATCGTATCTAAATGATTTTTTTTTAATTCTAGAAATTTCTTATTTTATAAATAAACGTTAAATACAGGAGTGGGAAGGAATGGCTCAAGAAAGAATTGGGGGGGGGGCAACAGTGGTGTCCTCTTCTACCTAAAAAGGGGTCTCCAAAAAGAAGCAAGTTGGCTGTTCTTGCAGACTAAAAGTCCAGATGGGTTCTGTCATTATTAGTACAGTGGGAAGGGGATGTCCCTCCTCTGAGTCTGCTGTGATGGGGGGACCTCTGATGTGATATGAGGATTTTTGATGTGATGAGGAGGCCTCTGATATGATACGGGAACCTCTGATGTGATGAGGGGCGATCTGATGTGATTAAAGAACTTTTATGGGATGAGGTGACCTCAGATGTGATGGGAGGATCTCTGATGGGATGGGGGGACCTCTAGTGGGATGTGGGGACCTCTGATGTGATGGT
This sequence comes from Staurois parvus, assembly GCF_062004578.1. Lineage (NCBI taxonomy): Eukaryota > Metazoa > Chordata > Amphibia > Anura > Ranidae > Staurois > Staurois parvus. Next base: position 1,208,018 of record NW_028319427.1, read on the forward strand.
GGTGATCTGATGGGATGGGGGGGACCTCTAATGGGATGAGGGGACATCTGATGTGATGCTGGTGATCTGATGGGATGGGGGAACCTCTAGTGGGATGAGGGGACCTCTGATGTGATGGTGGTGATCTGATGTGATTACAGATCTTTTATGGGAGGAGGTGACCTCTGATGTGATGGAAGAACCTCTGATGGTATGGGAAGACTGATGCGATGGGGGACCTCTGATGTAATGGGGGACTTCTGATGTTATGGGGGGACCTCTAACGGGATGAGGGGACCTCTGATGTGATGGGGACGATTTGATGTGATAAAGGAACTTTTATGGGATGAGGTGACCTCAGATGTGATGTGAGGACCTCTGATGGGATGGGAAGCACACTGATGTGATGGAAGGACCTCTAATAAGATGAGGGGGCCTCTGATGTGATAGGGTAATCTCTGACAAGATAGGGGAACTTCTAATGTGATGAGGGGACCTCTAATGTGATGGGGGACTTCTGATGTGTTAGGGGGACCTCTAATGGGATCAGGGGACCTCTGATGTGATGGGGGCGATTTGATGCGATAAAGGAACTTTTATGAGATTTGGTGACCTCTGATGTGATGGAAGAACCTCTGATTGGATGGGAAGCACACTGATGTGATTTGAGGACCTATATTAAGATGAGGAGACCTCTGATGTGATGGCAGGCACTCTAATGTGATGGGGAACCACTGATGTGATAGGGGAACCTCTGATAAGATAGGGGAACTTCTAATAGGATGAGGGGACCTCTGATGTGATGGCAGCGATTTGATGTGATACAGGAATGTTTATGGGATGAGGTCAGCTCTGATGTGATGGGGGGACCTCTGATGGGATGGGGGGGCCTCTAATGGGATGAGGGGACCTCTGATGTGATGGGGGCGATCTGATGTGATGAAGGATCGTTTATGGGATGAGGTGACCTCTGATGTGATGGAAGGACCTCTGATGGGATGGGAAGACTGATGTGATGGGGGAACTTCTAATGTGATGAGGGGATCTCTGATGTGATGGGGGGACCTCTAATGAGGTTAAGGGGACCTCTGATTTGATGGGGGCGATTTGATGTGATACAGGAACTTTTATGGGATGAGGTGACCTCTGATGTGATGGAAGAACCTCTGATGGGATGGGATGGGAAGCACACTGATGTGATGGGAGGACCTCTAATAAGATGAGGGGACCTCTGATGTGATGGAAGACACTCTAATGTGCTGGGGAACCTCTGATGTGATAGGGGAACCTCTGATGTGATAGGGGAACCTCTGATAAGATAGGGGAACATCTAAAGTGATGAGGGGACCTCTGATGTAATGGGGCGATTTGATGTGATACAGGAACATTTATGGGATGAGGTGAGCTCTGATGTGATGGAAGGACCTCTGATGTGATGGAAGAACCTCTGATGGGATGGGATGGGAAGCACACTGATGTGATGGGAGGACCTCTAATAAGATGAGGGGACCTCTGATGTGATGGAAGACACTCTAATGTGCTGGGGAACCTCTGATGTGATAGGGGAACCTCTGATGTGATAGGGGAACCTCTGATAAGATAGGGGAACATCTAAAGTGATGAGGGGACCTCTGATGTAATGGGGCGATTTGATGTGATACAGGAACTTTTATGGGATGAGGTGAGCTCTGATGTGATGGAAGGACCTCTGATGTGATGGGAAGCACACTGATGTGATGGGAGGACCTCTAATAAGATGAGGGGACCTCGGATGTGATGGGAGGCACTCTAATGTGATGGGGAACCTCTGAAGTAATAAGGGAACCTCTGATAAGATAGGGGAACTTCTAAAGTGATGAGGGGACCTCTGATGTAATGGGGGCCTTCTGATGTGAAGTGAATTTTATCAAGGTGGTTGTGTGCATTGTCCCAGGTGCCTTGATATATTGGATACTTTAAAAGGGTGCGGTGACTGAAAAAAGGGTTGAAACACTGGTAAAGTGTACGGCAAAAAACTCAGATTCACATCAAGCCAAGAAAAACATTCAAAGGAGATTTTGCTGTATTTAACACCAATACTACTTTGGCTCTGTACAGTTTTATAAGAAAAAAAAGCCATGTGACTACCCTGCGATTGGATAAAGATGGCGAACCAACATGGCGACTAATACTGAGACTTTCTTTCCCACTCCCTGGTCCACAGTTTTCCTGCAGGTGGAGAAATCCGGTGATCAGGAAGAGTTAACTACCACATCTTGTAGGAAGGAAACGTCGGCATAAATCATATTTAAATACAGACGGGCTTTGCCACATACTGAATATGACCGATCTAATTAGAATAAAGTAAACATTAGGACATCCGTCAGCAAAGTCCTGTTTGATCATTTACATTTCTGAGATAAATTGTTTAAACTGCGTTTCATTTACTGGAAGGGAATTACTGCAAGCCTAAAATAGCTGGAAATCAGTGGTAATCTGGGAAAAATAAACGGATAAAACGGCGATTTAAAGGGAAATGTTTTAGGAGTAATAGAGTCAAATGATCATTTTCTTAAGTGCATAGAGAAGCAGTTTTCTTTTTTAGCAGGTTTATTGCCAAAAAAAACAAAAGTAGTCATTTGGTTTTTTTTTTTTTTTTTTTTTTTTTTAATAGAAGCAGTCACTATATAAAAGTTGTTTAGTATGCTATCAAAAATTTTCAGTGCTACAAGGCATCAGCTGCTGGGTAAAAAATATCGACTTCCACTGCACTCAGATGGGGGCGCTCTTCTGCTATGTGTGCGGACTCAGCAAATTCTGCTGAGAGTTGGTGATATACTTGGCTTAGTAGCACTGAAGCTTCACGGGTGGTGACAACTCTTCTTGGCCATGCTCAATCAAACTGCAACTGCACTTAAAGTGTACCTATGGGCATGAAATGACAGATATCCTCTAGTCTGTAACTAGCATTAACACAGTGGTCTCCAAACTGTGGACCGTGGGCCAAGGATGTGGCCTGCCTCTAACTGGCCCTTGGAGCACTATTCCCCCAGCTGACACCATTCTTTCCATCGACACCAGCAGTGAGGTGTAATTCCACCCACTGACACCAACAATGGGGCACTATTCCCCCAACTGACACCACTATTTCCATTGACACCAGCAGTGAGGTATAATTCCACCCACTGACACCAACAATGGGGCACTATTCCCCCAACTGGCACCACTCTTTCCATTGATACCAGCAGTGAGGTATAATTCCACCCACTGACACCAACAATGGGGCACTATTCCCCCAACTGACACCATTCTTTCCATTGACACCAGCAGTGAGGTATAATTCCACCCACTGACACCAACAATGGGGCACTATTCCCCCAACTGACACCATTCTTTCCACTGACAGCAGCAGTGAGGTATAATTCCACCCACTGCCACCAACAATGGGGCACTATTCCCTCAACTGACACCATTCTTTCCATTAACACCAGCAGTGAGGTATAATTCTACCCACTGACACCAACAATGGGGCACTATTCCCCCAACTGACACCATTCTTTCCACTGAGAGCAGCAATGAGGTATAATTCCACCCACTGACACCAACAATGGGGCACTATTCCCCCAACTGACACCATTCTTTCCATTGACACCAGCAGTGAGGTATAATTCATCCCACTGACACCAACAATGGGGTACTATTCCCTCAACTGACACCATTCTTTCCATTAACACCAGCAGTGAGGTATAATTCTACCCACTGACACCAACAATGGGGCACTATTCCCCCAACTGACACCATTCTTTCCACTGACAGCAGCAATGAGGTATAATTCCACCCACTGACACCAACAATGGGGCACTATTCCCCCAACTGACACCATTCTTTCCATTGACACCAGCAGTGAGGTATAATTCATCCCACTGACACCAACAATGGGGCACTATTCCCCCAACTGACACCATTCTTTCCACTGACAGCAGCAGTGAGGTATAATTCCACCCACTGACACCAACAATGGGGCACTATTCCCCCAACTGACACCATTCTTTCCATTGACACCAGCAGTGAGGTATAATTCCACCCACTGACACCAACAATGGGGCACTATTCCCCCAACTGACACCATTCTTTCCATTGACACCAGCAGTGAGGTATAATTCCTCCCACTGACACCAACAATGGGGCACTATTGCTCCCACTCAGTGTTGGGACAAGATCATCTAGAGCCCAGGATGAACATGCCAAAATGCGCCCTACCCCCCCAAGATGTATGAGCATTATGTGTCAGCAAAAATCCCCCCCCCCAAAAAAAAAATTGAGAGCTTATCTGCATGCTTACCCCTTGAGCAAAATTCCCCCCTCCTCCCTGTATAAATCCCCACTCTAGCACAAATCTTGCCCCCATCTTGAATCCTCTCTCTCCCCATATGCCTCCAGCAAACCCCCCCCCCAAAAAAAAATCCCCTATCACAAATCGTCAAATTTTACCTTTGATCACAAATCCCCCCCCCCCCCAGCTTAAATTCCCCTCCCCCAATCCCCCATCCTAGCACAAAACCCCCCAAATTTCATCTTCTAGCACAAATACCCCCCTTTTAGCACAACCCCCCCAAAAAATATTTCCCTTTCTAGCACCAATTACCCCCCCCATTAAAAATACTCTTTCCAAATCTCCCCCGAATGGCCACTCCTAGCACAACACCAAATTTCCCCTCTTAGAACAATTCTATACCATTACTACAGTGATCTCCACTAGCTTCCAGATCCCGTGGTGAGCAGCTACCAGGGGTGGACACTGCCCGAGGGCCCGGGGTCAGTAGGGGGCCCCATGAGATGCCCCTGGTACCTTTTTTTTTTCATAGGCTTTTTTGAGTTTGGGCAAGGACACAGGGGCCCCATGTTCCCCTGTTGCCCAGGGGCCCCATGAGTTGTCAGTCCGCCCCTGGCAGCTACTTAGCTGTTTAACTGCTTCCCGTCCCCTCTATAGCAGTAATAATGCTACAGGGTGGCACAAAAACGCGTATATATACGTGATTATGTAGTTCCAGGTCGGAGGTGCACACACGCCCTACCCGCGCTGCCATTTGCGGCCTCGGCTGTCAATCATTGGGTCCCGGCTGGTGATTTCTCGCCGGCACCCGGTGATCACTGAGTATCTTCGACGGGGTAGGGACCTGTGTATAAACAACACAGATCTCTCCCCTGTCAGCTCCTGAACAGTTTGGAGACAACTGGACAAAGCATATGGACTCTCAAAGCAGCGCAACAGCTCAGTGGTTAGCATTTCTGCTTTGTAGCACTGTGGTCCTCGGTACAAATCCAAGTCAAGGCAGTATCTGCATAGAGTTTGCCGGCCCCCTCTGTGCTGACATGGGTTTCCTCCCCCACTCCAAAGATATGCTGGTTGGTTTATTGGCTTCTTTCCAGTAGTGGCCCTAGTGTGTGTTTGCATGTGAGATGGGGACCTTAGCTTGTAAGCTCCTCAGGGGCGGGGACAGATGTGAACGTACAGGGCAAAACTTGAAGGATTAGGGGCAAAGAGCAAAGTAGAAACCTGACCTATATTCTCAATTTGTTTTACATAAAATTTTTAATTGCCAGTTGTGCTCCAGTTAGAGAGATCTTGCTTACTTCCTGTCTCGGTGAGCACACAGGAAGTAAGCTCCTCGGGGGCAGAGACAGACGTGAATGTACAGGGCAAAACTTGAAGGATTTGGGGCAAAGAGCAAAGTAGAAACCTGACCTATATTCTCAATTTATTTTACATAAAATTTTTAATTGCCAGTTGTGCTCCAGTTAGAGAGATCTTGCTTACTTCCTGTCTCGGTGAGCACACAGGAAGTAAGCTCCTCGGGGGCGGAGACAGACGTGAACGTACAGGGCAAAACTTGAAGGATTTGGGGCAAAGAGCGCAGTAGAAACCTGACCTATGTTCTCAATTTCTTTTACATAAAATTTTTAATTGCCAATTGTGCTCCAGTTATAGAGATCTTGCTTACTTCCTGTCTCGGTGAGCACACAGGAAGTAAGCTCCTCGGGGGCGGAGACAGACGTGAACGTACAGGGCAAAACTTGAAGGATTTGCGGCAAAGAGCGCAGTAGACACCTGACCTATGTTCTCAATTTGTTTTACATAAAATTTTTAATTGCCAATTGTGCTCCAGTTATAGAGATCTTGCTTACTTCCTGTCTCGGTGAGCACACAGGAAGTGCATAGGAATTTCCACAATCTCCACAGAAGTACAGCAATAAAAACCTGACAGGCATTCTAGCTCCAATCCATTTTGGTTGGAATTGTGCTTTAACTTTCAGCTGCACCATGACAATTCAGTATAAAGATGGATTTTTTTTTGTTTGTCGACGAATTGACATTGATAAAACTACGAGGCGAATTAAAGAAAAAAAATGACTCTATTGCTTTTGAAGGTATATTATAGAGCAGTGGTTCTCAACCTTCCTAATGCCGTGACCCTCTAATACAGTTCCTCATGTTTTGGTGACCCCCAACCCTATAATTATTTACCCAGTAATTATAATTCATGAAGTGTCGTTTTACCTCCAATACTGCTGCTTTCTACACAGTAGCTGCTTTCAACACAGTAGCTGCTTTCTACAAAGTAGCTGCTTTCAACAGAGTAGCTGCTTTCTACACAGTAGCTGCTTTCAACACAGTAGCTGCTTTCTACAAAGTAGCTGCTTTCAACAGAGTAGCTGCTTTCAACACAGTAGCTGCTTTCTACACAGTAGCTGCTTTCTACAAAGTAGCTGCTTTCAACAGAGTAGCTGCTTTCAACACAGTAGCTGCTTTCTACACAGTAGCTGCTTTCAACACAGTAGCTGCTTTCTACACAGTAGCTGCTCTTTACCCATCGGAAGTATGTGTTTTCCGATGGTCTTAGGCGACCCCTGTCAAAGGGTCATTCGACCCCCAAAGGGGTCGCGACCCACAGTTTGAGAACCACTGTTATAGAGAATAAAAGGGCGTTTTATTTATCTTCCTGGAGCTGCTCTTCCAATAAAACTGAGGCTTTATGAAGTGTTCTTGCATGGTGACCACTTCCTGTTATCTCACATATATATTCCTATTATTATTATAGCCAAATTTACCACCCTAACTCCTCCCACAGTTTTTACACTACATAGACAGTAATATACCGAAACGTGTGGATTGTTCCCGATTGGTGTGCTATTACTTTGTGGAACGTTTCGCCGAATGGTTCACGAAATATCGGCGTTTTTGTGGTGAAATTGGTCCCATGAATGAATGGCGGAATGTTCAAAACTAGAGTGGGAGCTGACAAAAGCTAGAGTGTGAGCTGAAAAATCAGAACATGATTTCTAAACTGCCATCACTCCCTCATTTTCCAGCCCACCTACACAAATCTTATATCAAAACGTTCAGCTATCCCGGCTGCCACTAAAAATGTCCACGGCTAAGCCATAGTCCTGATAGTTTTCACAATATGACCATTTGTTTGCAACTCATGCCGCCCATTGACATTCATTGAAACTCCACTCTAGACACCTCAAATTTGAAGGACAATTTCTAAACTGAGACTGTGCCTTCATTTTTAATATTTTAGAGACATACTATGCAGCAAAATGTAGGTCTGGGTCTTGTGATTCTCACAATATAAAGCTCTTCGGTGTAGGATTTATAATTTTTAAACTACAACCGTTTGAAGATGTCAACCGCCAGTGAAGTGAGCAAGTTGGAGCAGTTTGTTTTTAACCGCTCTTCTCTGCCTTTGCTGTAGAGTGAGTTGCCATAGGAACCCAGGTGTGTGAGCAGGCAGCAGAGTGACAAGCCACTCCACCCAGTTACTCCGCCCACTCCAGTTGTAGACTACTGGTGGAGGCAAGAACACTTCACACAATTTCCCCAGAAATTGTAGCTTTTCTAGTTGTGAATATTAGGGTGAAAAATGGCTGCCTTCGTGTCTAGCAGTCTGGTACACTTCTAAGCATCAAACAGTACAATATATTTCCAGATGTATTCCGCTAAAAGATTCCAATAAATTCTCGTCCCATCGGAGCATTGGTGCCGGAATAATAATATTCAAAATATCCTTAAGCAAAAGCTTTAAAATTGACAAGAAAATTTTTTTACAAAAAACAACTAATTCAAGGTATAAGGAGCGCCGTCTTCTCTAACCAGAGACAAGAGCCAGAAAAACAAGCTGATCAACCGGAGACAAGAGCCAGAAAAACAAGCCGATCAACCAGAGACAATAGCCAGAAAAACAAGCCGATCAACTGCAGCAAAGCCATAAAAACAAGAGGAACCAACCAACACCAACCAGCAATTTCACCAATCAATATCAAACAGTCGCCAAGCATGGAGAATATAGAAAACCATCCAGGTGACCCTACCTGTAGCAGCCAGTAACACCTCCTGTGGAACGTTGGAATAATGGACGAATGGACGTAGCAGCCATAGAGACACTGGAATAAAACAGAAAGGAGAGTTAGATTCAGAAAAAAAAAATATTCACAGGAACATAAAAGAACAACGAAGACTGGCCATACATTATACAATTTTCTTGAGAATTTTGCTTTAGATTTACCAAAAACCATATAATATGAGGTCAAAACTAAACAACACTTTCAGTTGTATCCAGGGGCGGACTGACAACTCATGGGGCCCCAAGGCAATAGGGGATCATGGGGCCCCTGTGTCCTTGCCCAAACTCAAAAAAGCCTATGAAAAAGGTACCAGGGGCATCTCATGGGGCCCTCTACTGACCCTGGGCTCTCAATAGGGGATTATGGGGCCCCTGAGTCCTTGCCCAAACTCAAAAAAGCCTATGAAAAAGGTACCAGGGGCATCTCATGGGGCCCCCTACTGACCCTGGGCCCTCGGGCAGTGCCCGAGTTTCCAAATGGTCAGTCCGCCCCTGGTTGTATCCAATCAGGCAATCCCTTGCACTACATAGTTGAAGGTAAATCTAAAGGAAATTGGGCAGAAAATTGTATAGTGTATGGCCAGCCTAAGGGTCTGCTTGTAAAAGTGACTTTCATCAAACATTCTGTGGTGGAGAAATTTTTTTTTGTGTGTTGCCTTGACGTCCCACCCATTATTGAGGTCTTTATGCTCTGGTTTAGACATGTGCAGAACGAAAAAAAATTACTTTCATTCCATTTTGATTTGTTATTAAAATAATTTTGTTTAGTTTAATTTGTTTAGTTTTGTTTCGTTTATTCGAATTTCATTAGAATTTTCTGAATTCTGGTGAAATTAATTCAATCCGACCGAATTGAAAATTGAAAAGCACCAGTGGCACAGCTCCCGATGTACACAGGACAATGTCTTTTTGGCACACTGACTTATGAAGGTCGGTGCTCCCTGTGACTGTGCATGCAGCCTTGTGCTGCCATCTGTTGGTCTCGAACTAGTCTTGAACCCTATTGATACCACCTCGCATAACATGTTTGTTATTGTTATTTATTTATTTTTTTAAATCTGCCTTTAATATCACTTTAAGCTTCGACAGGGAAACCTGGGAGTTGATTGGTGCAGATTGCTGCACCAGATTTTGCACTCTCCAGTTTTAGTAAATCAACCCCAATGAGTGAGCGTTGTCACTCTAGGACAGGAAGTGTGTTACTTGCAGGCTCACCGGCTGGGAATAAATAAAAAAAAAAGGAAATAAGAAAACTAATGCAGCCACCCCATCTAAGGACCAGTAAGCTGCAATCTGTGACATTTATTGTTCTTGGCTTTGGATACACGTGAAATCTGCAATCAATTATAAATGACAGCAATGATTTGATCAAATACATGACGTAGTATTCACTTGTGCGGCTCATGTTAACACATCGATTTCGAAATAATAAAGATTGCTATGAAAGGCAAACCTTTAAAAATCAAGTTTATTAAACCAGACCAATATTCATTGACAGAGTACTTCTGCGACTTTTAATTATAGGGTCTTTATTAAAATTAAAAAGCAGAAGAAGGTGCTGCGTCGATTTTCAAATGAAATCAAATCAAATCGAACTTTCTCAAACAATTTGCTATTGGAAAATTAGGCTCAAAAGATTCATTATAAAATGTCAGTTGTTCTGTCTTTATTGTTCGATAAAACATTGGATCAACCTAAGTGACAGTCGGGTCCCATTCTAGGCTCTGCTTCCTTCGAATCCAGGGGCGGACTGACCATTTGGAAACTCGGGCACTGCCTGAGGGCCCTGGGTCAGTAGGGGGCCCCATGAGATGCCCCTGGTACCTTTTTCATAGGCTTTTTTGTTTGGCCAAGGACACGGGGCCCCATGATCCCCTATTGAGAGCCCAGGGTCAGTAGGGGGCCCCATGAGATGCCCCTGGTACCTTTTTCATAGGCTTTTTTGAGTTTGGGCAAGGACACAGGGGCCCCATGATCCCCTATTGCCTTGAGGCCCCATGAGTTGTCAGTCCACCCCTGTTCTAACCACAACCACATCCCACTAGACAGCAGGTCACATGACTACAAAGGGCCAAATAGGACTTCGACCTGCTTCCTATAAGTTGTTTTAGCACCTGCTACCACCTCTGCGCGCTTGCTGTAGGTTTTCAAGGGGGAAAAAATCTGAAGATTATATTTGAAAAAATATATATTTTTAAAAATATTTTTTTTTAAATATATTCTTCAGATTTTTTTTAACATATAAAAAGGTCATTTTAGCGTATATTTTTACATATATTTGTAAATGCATTCCAAAAATGTAAATTTGTATTTTTAAAGACATACAGTATATTTGAAATGTATTTTTTAATTTATTTTCATATATACTGTAGTAAAAATGCATTTCAACATACAGTGTGTATATATCTATATTATTATTATTATTATTATACAGTATTTATAAAGCTCCAATAGTTCGCTCAGCGCTGTACATTACAAAGGGGGACAGAACATGTGACAGAACAATACCAATACAATGCAAAACATGAGGGGATTGAGGGCCCTGCTCTTTGGAGCTTACAATCTAGGAGGGAGGGGGTGGTGGCACAGGAGGAGATAGCTGTGGGGGATGGAGTGGTAGGAAGAGTGGAGGAGGTCGGCAGGTTAGCAGGGGGTGGGGTAGGCTTCCCTGAAGAGATGGGTTTTCAGGGTGCGCCTAAAGGAGAGGAGAGTAGGTGATAATCTGATGGGTTGGGACAGGGAGTTCCAGAGGATGGGTGACACCCTGGAGAAGTCCTGGAGGCGGGCATGGGAGGAGGAGACCAGGGAACTAGAGAGAAGGAGGTCTTGTGAGGAGCGGAGTGTGCGTGTTGGGCGGTACTTGGATATTAGGTCAGTGATGTAGTTCGGAGCAGTATGGTGGACGGCTTTGTACGTCAGTGTTAGGATTTTGAATTTGATCCATTGCGCAATGGGAAGCCAGTGGAGGGATTGGCAGAGGGGGGTGGAGGACACTGAGTGGAGGCCAGTGGAGGGATTGGCAGAGGGGGGTGGCGGAGACGGAGCGGTTGGAAAGGTGAATGAGTCTGGCAGCCGTATTCAGGATGGACTGAAGCGGGGATAGCCTGTGGTGAGGCAGGCCAGTGAGGAGGGAGTTGCAGTAGTCGAGTCGTGATATGATGAGGGAGTGGATGAGCTGTTTAGTGGTTTCTGGGGTTAGGAACGTGTGGATTTTGGCGATGTTGCGGAGGTGGAGGCGGCACGAGTTTGTTAAAGATTGGACTTGGGGCTGGAAGGATAGGTTGGAGTCCAGAATGACACCAAGTACTCTGGCCTGCTATATCTATATCTATAGATATCTTTCTATCTATATATATATATATATATATATATATAGAGATATATATAGAGATATATATATATAGAGATAGATAGATAGATAGATAGATAGATAGATAGATAGATAGATAATAGATAGATAGATAGATAGATAGATAGATAGATAGATAGATAGATAGAAAGAAAGATATATATATATTTTGAAATATATTGAATATGGCCAAAATGAAAGCGTTTCAAATATATGGCAATATATTTGGGAAGAATCTTTATTTAAAAATATTTCAAATATATTTTTCTTCCATATGGGGTTGCATGACTGCACAATTGTCAGTTAAAGAATCGCAGCACCGTAACGCACAATATAGCCTGGCCAGGAAGGCTGTGTAAATCCTATGGAGGGCAAGTGGTTAAACATCTCAATGGAGGCCTGAACAAGAATAAAACTTCATTTCAGATCTAAACTTTCCACACTTTATAAAAAAAAAAAAAACCCCCGTAAGGTGGAGTCACGGTGACTTGCAGCCTAATAAACGGACATCATGTTACTGGGGGATGATATATGTAAAACAAATAGGGATGAGCGATCTCTTCTCGGCTGTCATGACGGTTTGACATACATTTCAGCACTGTTTTTTTTTTTTTGCGCTCCAGGTTGTGGTACTACAAAAGATGTCAAAAAACGAAGCCATGACCTTTACTATTAGACGTAGGTGGCAGACGGAATTTATGGCACAGATATATATATTTCCTATCCTAAGCATAGACGTTATTGAACTGCTGCCCTTTCCTACTCCCCGGCTCGATTTCCCAGCTGAATTTCAAACTTACAATCCAGATCAAACTCCGAGTTGAACAAACTTGGCTTTTCAAATTTTGAGCTGGGAACTCATTAATCATAACTGGCATTCTTCATTCTCTGGCTTTGCTCAGGGTAAATATTTCTCTCTGGCTAAGCTTCACGCCGAGAATTTTTTCTTTCCCCTTTTACATTTAATTGCGAGAGGTGTTTTTCTGTTCTCTCGCATGTTTAAAATGATTGAGATGTGCTGGGCGCTATGTTCATTAGTCGTCTAATGATGTTGTAACTCGGGATGATGCTTTTCTTTGTTACCGATCGGCTACTGCCTTTATATATTCCATTGAATAAAGAGGGATTGTGTTAATCGTGTACAACTGGGGGAATCGATGGTGCAGAAGGATCTGGGAGGGTCAATGATGGAGAAGGATTTGTGGGATTCGATGATGGAGAAGGATCTGGGAGGGTCAATGAAGGAGAAGGATCTGGGAGGGTCAATGGTGGAGAAGGATCTGGGAGGGTCAATGATGGAGAAGGATCTGGGAGGGTCAATGATGGAGAAGGATCCAGGAGGGTCAATGGTGGAGAAGGATCCAGAAGGGTCAACGGTGGAGAAGGATCCAGGAGGGTCAATGATGGAGAAGGATCCAGGAGGGTCAATAGTGGAGAAGGATCTGGGAGGGTCAATGGTGGAGAAGGATCTGGGAGGGTCAATGGTGGAGAAGAATCTGGGAGGGTCAATGGTGGAGAAGGATCTGGGAGGGTCAATGTTGGTGAAGGATCCAGGAGGGTCAATGGTGGTGAAGGATCCAGGAGGGTCAATGGTGGAGAAGGATCTGGGGGAATCAATGATGGAGGTCAGACATTCTACTTGAGGAATCAGACCTATAGCTCATGATCCTTGCTCCTTGTGTGAAAACAGTGGTTCCTCTGCAGAGGTCAGACATGCTCCTTGAGGAATCAGACCTGTAGCTCACGATCCTTGCTCCTTGTGCGAAAGCAGTGGTTTCTCTGCAGAGGTCTGACTCCCTCTGAATCAAAGTTTATGCTCTTTGCCAATTAGAGAGCTCAAGGAGTGACCCAGGAGGGGGCATGTTGGAACTCTGCAGAGAATCCAATGCTTTCACAAAGAGAGGTCCTTCTTGGCAGGGGAATGGCTTTTCTATTCAAGCTGTGGTTAATTTTAAAAAAAGACAAATGGTGAGACTCTGAACACTTTTTGTTTAGTTGCCCTTAGAATATATTTAGCTAAATAAAAGTGAGGGCCAATTCACACCAGTGTGTTGATCTGTGTTTAGCGCAGCTATAAAAGTCAACAGATATCAAAATGTATGTCAACGAGCGCCAGCGCGTGTTAATATGGGACTACAATGGATGGAAATATACATGCATTTTCCATACATTTTAGTGCAAGCCAGTGTGAATTGGCCCTCAAAGTTCAAGTTCAGTTGACATTTAAGGACCCGTTCCCATCGTCGCACTGCAGTAAAGTATGGTAAAATGTGCAATTTTAGGTCATAAACAGAACTGAGAGAGAAAGTTGGGTTGGATTTTTCAATTTTGTCTCCGCTGAACATTTTGAGGCACTTTTGCATTGGAGCACAGGCACTGGGAGGAAATGTGAAAGTATACATGCAAAATGGAAAGTTGAGGTGTGTCTTCGGGCAACTACTAACTAAGGGGTCGTAGTGGAGCCTAGCCTAACTTTTTTTTATAAAAGTTGAAACCTGTACTAAGAGTGAGACCCCAACAAGAGCAAATGGACAGAGGGTCTGCATGAATATGGGGAGCAACATGTGAGTTCAGTTACCAGATTGGTGGCTAAATGTTAGATGGGCAGGGTGGAGTTACAAGGGTTGTTCCTGTGAAAGCTGCTGGGTATTGGAAGGTTCAGGCAAAGATGATGCTTTTTGACCTATCTGGTCCAAACGTATGGCACATTGTAGGTCAAGGGTTGTTGAGAGGTAATATTAAAATATATTGTGACAACAGCTAGGCAGGTCAGAGGGTCTTTGGAGTAAGTACTTGAATTGTCACAAAATGTGGGGACCATCTGGGGTATGGTGCTTCAACGTGGTTGGGTATTGGTGGATCTCCCAGGAGCTAGGTTTCCTGGGGATAAAACTAAAAAGGTTTAAGTTCTTCATGCACGTTGGGGCACCACTGGAGACATGGGTGTGTTTAGTTCTAGGTTGTGACTTTAAGTACTCCCCAGGACCCCCTTCAGTTTGCATTATCAAAATGTTTTATTGTTTGTTGATTATGTTAACGATATGTTTTTTATTTTGCGGTTTTGTAAATGAATGGCTACTGTGGCCACGTCCCACAATCCGTGTCATTATTTATAGGTTAATAGAATCTATACTTTTACTTCATGACGCAGTATGATGGGACAGGTCTATAGGAGATTCCATCACTGAGATTTTACTGCCAAGGCTTATGGTTCTGTTAAGCCAGCCATAGATAGAGCCATTTTCTTTCCTGCAAGCATGAGTTGCAGGAAAGAAAAATCGCTCGATTTTCCCATTAACACAGTCAGTGTCCCATAGGGCCATTGTGTTCTCTGGATTGGGGGTGGTCAGGGGCAGCAGTCCCCTCCGGGAGAACACAGTGAATGCTGCTAGTAGCTACAATAGCTGCTAGCAATTGCATGTGCAATCCAACAGGCTGGTTGTACCCAAGTCGATTGACTTGGGTATATTCAGCCTTCCCATGCATGGTTTGAATCTCGTCTGGTCCCCGCTGAACCAGCGGAGATTCAAACCATTGGGGCCATTTTATTCTCCGGACTGTGGGTGGAAGGACGGGGGCAACCGTCCCCACGGGGAGAACACAGTGAATGCTGCTAGTAGCTACAATAGCTGCTAGCAATTGCATGTGAAATCTGACAGGCTGGTTGTACCCAAGCTGATTGACTTGGGTATACTCAGCCTTCCCATGCATGGTTTGAATCTCGTCTGGTCCCTGCTGAACCAGCTGAGATTCAAACCATTGGGGTTGTGTTCTCCGGATTGGGGTGGAAGGACGGGGGCAGCCGTCCCTACCGGGAGAAAACAGTGAATGCTGCTAGTAGTTATAATAGCTGCTAGCAATTGCATGTGAAATCCGACAGGCCGGTTGTACCATAGCTGATTGACTTGGGTATATTCAGCCTTCTCATGCATGGTTTGAATCTTGTCTGGTCCCTGCTGAACCAGCTGAGATTCAAACCATTGGGGCCATTGTGTTCTCTGGATTGGGGTGGAAGGACGGGGGGCAGCCGTCCCCACCGGGAGAACACAGTGAATGCTGCTAGTAGTTATAATAGCTGCTAGCAATTGCAGGTGAAATCTGACAGGCTGGTTGTACCCAAGCTGATTGACTTGGGTATATTCAGCCTTCCCATGCATGGTCCCTGCTGAACCAGCTGAGATTCAAACTGTCTATATTGAGCTTTCCACCCTTCCTTGGAGATCCAAACTCTCCTGACTACTTTGAAGTCTTCCCATTCATTTAAATGTATTATCTATAATATAAAATAAACACTTCTGAAGGGGCTTGGCAAGTGTGAAGACCTGGAGACAACCATAGAGATCTGACCACCCTTGAGGGATGTTAGAAACTGTTAGGTGGTCCAACCAACATCTACCAGCATCTACCAACCCTAAGTGTTGGGTGGACGGACCCTTTAAATTCGCAATATATGAATGAACATATGGCAAGCAATATTTTATCATCTGCCATGTTTTGCAGAGGTATTCCCCAAGGAGGCTGACATATTAACAAGAATAAACTGTTTACTCATCATTAGAATAAAAATAGAGAGCTAGTGGAACCATCCCAAGCCATCCGGTTTTTCCCTCGAGGGCCTGTCAGCGAGCCTTAGTCCACTGCTCACGAATGCTATAAATCAGACTCAATAACAGCCTGGCATGCTGAAAAAAAAAACCAAACAAATAAAAAAACGATCCCATGACTGCGGACAAGGTCTGGATTAAGGTCTCCTGCATTAATTCAGTTTTTCTATCCATCACGCCTCCATTCGGAGTGACAGTGTTGGCGCTGTGTGTTATCTTAATATAAAAGACAGAAAAAAAAAAAGTAAATGGCAAAACGTGTTTCTGGCAGTTATAATGGCTGTTTCCTTTGTGTTTCCAATGCATTGAGCCAAGTATCAACAGCATACGGACCTCTAAAGGAAATACATTGAGAACTTGTACAGAAACCCCATATACTGAAACAGGGAGAAAAGGAAGGCTCAATGCATTGGCCAAAAGCTTGCAGTTAACTGGATTTTCAAGGTACCAGAAAGAACTGATGGAACTTTTGCACCACTGAATGACTTTTTGACAACTTGTAGATACCTGCTGGAGGCATTTTTCCAGTGCACTGAACCCTCTTTTTCTCCCTTTTTCAATAAAGTGGTCTTAGCTTGCAGATCATGAGAACATTTTCTCCAATCTCTAACCAGGCTTCCTAAAATAAGACTGAGAGCTTTATTCCGAAAGTGTGAAAGTCATCAAGCTTTTATTTTTTTTGGGGGGGGGGGGAGATCTGGAGCCCCCTGGTTATCTCCTGGTCTGGGACTTCTTGGGCGTATCGTTGGTGAGCCAGTTTTAACCCCCAACTATATTATCCAACACATCATCAGTAGGGTGAAACAAACCTGTCTCACGACGGTCTAATCCCAGCTCACGTTCCCTATTAGTGGGTGAACAATCCAACGCTTGGTGAATTCTGCTTCACAATGATAGGAAGAGCCAACATGGAAGGATCAAAAAGTGAACGCTTGGCCGACACATGTATTTATTATGCATGAATTGTTATTACTACAGTATATGATTATACAGCTGCTAGATTGCCTTCTGTTCCTCTTGAAGCGGGATCAGGGCTGTGGATAAGGGGGTACCACCGGTCCTCCTGTACGGGGCCCAGGCCAGCAGGGGGGCCCAGGCAGCTGGGTTAATTGGATGTAGGCAAACAGGGTGTTTGTTATGGTGGGAGGGGGTAATTACTGGAACCGATCCCCTGTATGGCTCTCTGCAGCAGCTGAAAGTTGGCTTTTTCTCCTCTCCCTCCTGCTGGCTTTCAGCTGCTGCAGAGGGAGTCATACAGGGGATCAGTTCCAGTAATTGCCTGCCTGCTGCCCAGGCCCCCTTTGTGCGCTCACCCCCACACAGGGGCGTCCCTAGGGTTGGTGTCACTCGGTGCGGTAACACTTGGTGACACCCCCTCCGACGATCCCCGCAGAATGGATCGAATCTGCGGATTGAGCATAATGGATCGGCATAATGGTGTCGTTGGTTAAGAAGAGGCGTATTTTGGAGATGCTAGGGTGGCAAGATTGGAAGAGTGATTAGATGTGGTGCCGAAAACAGAGGGTATATTTGAAAATCTATTTTTAAAAATATTTTCATATATTTTGTAATAAAAATGCATTTGAACATATAGTATGCATATATATACACTATATGTTGAAATGCATTTTTATTACAAAATATATGAAAAATATTTTTAAAAATAGATTTTCAAATATACTGCATGTCTTTAAAAATACATTTAATCTATAATTTTGGAATGCATTTACAAATATATGTAAAAATATATGTTAAAATGACTTTTTTATATGTTAAAAGAATCTGAAGAATATATTTAAAAAATATATATATTTTTAAAAATATTTTTCATATATTTTTGTAACATATAAAAACAAACATTTCAATATGCTGTATGTGTATGTATATATATATATATATATATATATTTTGTTATAATATTATATATATATATATATATATATATATATATATATATATATATATATATATTTTGTTATAATATTATATATATATATATATTTTGTTATAATATTATATATATATATTTTTTTTTTTATAATATTATATATATATATATATATATTTATTAATTTTTTTGTTTAATTATATATATATATATATATTTTTTTTTTTTGTTATAATATTATATATATATATATATATATTTTTTTTGTTATAATATTATATATATATATATATATATATATTTTTTTTTTTTAATATTATTATATATATATATTTTGTTATATTTTGTTATAATATTATATATATATATATATATATTTTGTTATAATATATATATATATATATATATATATATATATAATATTATAACAAAAAAAATATATATATATAATATTATAATAAAATATATATATATATATATATATAGTCATAATATTATATATATATTTTTTTTTTGTTTTATATATGTATATATATATATATATATATATATATTTTATTTTATATATATATATATATATATATATATATATATATATATATATATTATATATAAAAATAAAAAAATGCATGTTTTATGTTATAACCATAAAATATTATATAAATATAAAAAAAATAAAATTATAAATATATAAATTATATATATAGTTTGAAATATTTGGAATACGTCCAGAATTGTAGTATTTCAAATATACAGTATGTCAATATATTTGGGAAGAATATTTTTAAAATAGATTTTTCTTCCATGTGGGGTGTCACAAGCCTGTAAAAAGCATGTGCAATGTAAAGAAAAAGTGAACTCAAGGCATCCTTTCTGCATTCCTGGTCAGCAACTCCAAAAACACTGAAGCCCAAGGAATAATATGGCAATCATACAGCTAGCTTTTTTTTTTAGAAGGCGCCCCTCAGAATCTGCCTCCTATTTCTCTCCTACATTTCTTTTAATTCTGCATCCAAGAAAGTGTGGCAACTATAGCGCCTGCGCGCCGTTTGAAAAAAAAAAAATTGTCGCCTGGAATTCCCGTTGAATAAGCAGAAATCCCTTCCTTGTGTCTTGCTTCCGGCCTACTAAAATTAATCTTTCACATGAAAGCAGAACACGATGCTCTAAAATAAAACCATTAGACATTTCTGACAGGCGGGACGCGGAGCTTTTGACGTACGTCTCATATTGTATCATGCATACATGTATGTCTCTCGGCTGGAGATCAGCAGGCGAGCGCGCCGGCTGAATGTAAAACGAGGCTGATCAGTGTGCAGGGCGCGCCGTCGCCTGCGGACTCTGCGGAATAGAGCGCTGGGCCTGCTTAATGCACACATGCTGATGCGATGCGCGGATATTAAGTCAGAGTGCCGTGTGCTGGGGAGCTGCCAGGAGACATCGCGGCCTCTGCGACTGCGGGAAAAGATCAAGTCATCTGCGCGGTCTACTATCGCTCGCCTACAAATCGATCGCGGCACATTTCAAACATAATTATTCTCTCTGCCGTGACTCTGCCATATGGATTCTGTATGCAGAAATAAATCGCACCTACTGATCAAAGTTTGTGTAAAGACGAAACTTCTGGGGAGCCATGACAAGGGTAGAATAGACGCCTTCCAACCTAACCCAGCCTGCTAGGCCACACCCTCCACCATCCCAGCTATACAAAATACACAAACCAAGTTTTTGGAGTTAAAATGGCCATAGCAGCCTTTTATAAACCAATAAGTTATTTTAACATAAATAACAAAACATTACAAATTATAAACAGAGAAAAACATGGTGGTCATTTGAGGGCCATAAACCCAACTTCACTTTTGTGGAAAACATTCCTTCAACTTAGGCCCCCAGCCGCAACCCACCGGCTCGGGGACAATCCTACTTATCCTCAGCCGCAACCCACCGGCTCGGGAACAATCCTACTTATCTCCAGCTGCAACCCACCGGCACGGGGACAATCCTACTTATCCGCAGTCACAACCCACCGGCTCGGGGACAATCCTACTTATCTCCAGCTGCAACCCACCAGCTCAGGGACAATCCTACTTATCTCTAGCTGCAACCCACCGGCTCGGGGACAATCCTACTTATCTCCAGCCGCAACCCACCAGCTCAGGGACAATCCTACTTATCTCCAGCTGCAACCCACCAGCTCAGGGACAATCCTACTTATCTCCAGCTGCAACCCACCAGCTCAGGGACAATCCTACTTATCTCCAGCTGCAACCCACCGGCTCGGGGACAATCCTACTTATCCCCAGCCGCAACACGCCGCCTCGGGGACAATCCTACTTATCCCCACCCAGCCTCAACCCACCGGCTCAGGGACCATCCTACTTATCCGCAGTCACAACCCACCGGCTCGGGGACAATAATACTTATCTCCAGCTGCAACCCACCAGCTCAGGGATAATCCTACTTATCTCCAGCTGCAACCTACTGGCTCAGGGACAATCCTACTTATCCCCAGCCCCAACCCACCGGCTCAGGGACAATCCTACTTACCCTCAGCTGCAACCCACCGGCTCGGGGACAATCCTACTTATCTCCAGCCGCAACCCACCAGCTCAGGGACAATCCTACTTATCTCCAGCTGCAACCCACCAGCTCAGGGACAATCCTACTTATCTCCAGCTGCAACCCACCAGCTCAGGGACAATCCTACTTATCTCCAGCTGCAACCCACCGGCTCGGGGACAATCCTACTTATCCCCAGTCGCAACCCACCGGCTCGGGGACAATCCTACTTATCCCCAGCCGCAACACGCCGCCTCGGGGACAATCCTACTTATCCCCACCCAGCCTCAACCCACCGGCTCAGGGACCATCCTACTTATCCGCAGTCACAACCCACCGGCTCGGGGACAATAATACTTATCTCCAGCTGCAACCCACCAGCTCAGGGATAATCCTACTTATCTCCAGCTGCAACCTACTGGCTCAGGGACAATCCTACTTATCCCCAGCCCCAACCCACCGGCTCAGGGACAATCCTACTTACCCTCAGCTGCAACCCACCGGCTCAGGGACAATCCTACTTATCCCCAGCCACAACCCACCAGCTCGGGGACCATCCTACTTATCTCCAACCGCAACACGCCGCCTCCTGGACAATCATACTTATCTCCAGCCGCAACCCACCGACTCGGGGACAATCTTACTTATCCCCAGCCGCAACCCACCGGCTTGGGGACAATCCTACTTATCCCCAGCCGCAACCCACCGACTCGGGGGCAATCCTACTTATCCCCAGCCGCAACCCACCAGCTCGGGGACAATCCTACTTATCCTCAGCCACAACAGGCCACCTCGGGGATAACCCTACTTATCTCCAGCCGCAACCCACCTCCTCGGGGACAATACTATTTATCCCCAGTCGCAACCCACCGGCTCGAGGACAATCCTACTTATCCCCAGCCACAACCCACCTGCTCAGCGACAATCCTACTTATCCCCAGAGATCTGTCTGACTTGCTGCAGCTTCTAATGCACATTGTGAGAAGCTCACAGTGTGCAGTGACATCAGAGTAAGCCTATTCAGTCCAGGAGAGGAGCCGGTACAACTCTGCAAGACTGAAGGGGAGGAGCCGGTACACCTGTGCAATACTGAAGGGTAGGAGCCGGTACACCTGTGCAAGACTGAAGGAGAGTTGCTGGTACACCTGTGCAACACTGAAGAGGAGGACCCCTTACACCTGTGCAAGACTGAAGGGGAGGATCCAGTACACCTGTGCAAGACTGAAGGGGAGGAGCCGATACACCTGTGCAAGACTGAAGGAGAAGAGCCAGTATGCCTGTGCAAGACTGAAGGAGAGGAGCCCCTATACCTGTGCAAGACTAAAGGGGAGGAGCCGGTACACCTGTGCAAGACTGAAGGGGAGGAGCCTGTACACCTGTGCAAGACTTAAGCGGAGGAGCCCGTACACCTGTGAAAGACTGAAGGGGAGGAGCCGGTACACCTGTGCAATACTGGAGGAGAGGAGCCAGTATACCTGTGCAAGACTGGAGGGGAGGAGCCTGTACACCTGTGCAAGACTGAAGGGGAGGAGCCTGTACACCTGTGCAAGACTGAAGGGGAGGAGCCCTTACACCTGTCCAAGACTGAAGGGAAGGAGCCGGTACACCTGTGCAAGACTGAAGGGAAGGAGCCGGTACACCTGTGCAAGACTGAAGGGAAGGCCGGAGTTCATATTTAGTCCTCATGCACATTGGGTGCTTTAAAACCGCAGGATGCGTTAGCTGTATCAAGTCATGTTAAAAACGCAAGTTTTTCTACTTTTTTTAGCAGTTTTGTAGTAGCGTTTAGCTGCGTTTTTCCGCGTTTGCGTTTTTTGAACTGAAAAAAAAAAAGATTGCTAAAAAGAAGCCTAAACGCGTTTACCAGCATTAGAGTGTTTTTACAGCTAAAAGAACTCCTCTAGAAACCCACTAGTTTTTTTTTTTATAGCCAAAAAACTCCCCTAGGAAAAAACGCAGATTAAAGTATGTGTGTGTATGGACACCTAGGATCACATGCTGGGGAGTTTGCAGGCTATAGAAAAAAAAAAGGCAAAAGCCAAAAACAGCTGCTATAAAAACGTCCCGTGTGCATGAGGACCTAATCTCATCACCATCTGTGCTGTCTTCTTTCTGTAGAACTCTACTGAACACAAACACACAATGGTAATAAACAAAGACTTGAAAAAAGATCTATAAAAAAAAAAAAAAAAGTTTGAATAAAAAAAAAAAAAACACACAAAGAAACTGAAAATAAATGTGTTCGGTAAAAGCTCCCGGAAGAAAAAAAAATGCAGAAGCCAATAAATTTTCATCATATGAAAATGGAACTCCCCTTTAAGTGGTTTCCAGCGCTGCCATAAACAAGACATTTTAGGTCCAATCTCCATTAATAACTTGACGCGTTTTTCTTAATGCCGCCGCCTGGAGGCTGGCAACAAGTTGTTAAATCTCGGCGTCGACGATACTTTAAAAGTACAGTTTTAGCAGAGCCTAAATGAGATTATTTACTCTTTTCCGCAAACTCATGGGAATGAGATTTATGATGTTCCGCTGTGTGTGATGTACCAAATTTTAACGGAGGATAATGAGTTTAGGTATGTTAATGTGTTCCTCTGGCTCTACCTTTCTGACTTATAGAAAAACTGATAAAACCTGATGTCGCAAAAGTGCCGCCGCTACAAATCACCATTCCTCCGGTATCCGGCGTGGAAAAGTTTTATTTCTATTACTCGTCTACTTTTTGTGAATAATTACTTTTTTTTTCAATATTTGTAGTGATAATCATCAGGTTGACTAATGCTTCCATACCCAACCCCTTGCCCCTCCCTACATACAAAAAACATGGTGCAAGCCCCCCGTGCCACACCTTCTCTCCTCTTCTTCCCCACCAACAGGTACAAGCACACAATAGGATCCTTCAGGTTTTTTTCATTATTTGTAGTGATAATCATCAGGTTGACTAATGCTTCCATACCCAACCCTTTACCCCCTCCCTACATACGAAAAACCTTGTGCAAGCCCCCCGTGCCACACCTTTAACGGAGGATAATGAGTTTAGGTATGTTAATGTGTTCCTCTGGCTCTACCTTTCTGACTTATAGAAAAACTGATAAAACCTGATGTCGCAAAAGTGCCGCCGCTACAAATCACGGTTCCTCCGGTATCCGGCGTGGAAAAGTTTTATTTCTGTTACTCGTCTACTTTTTGTGAATAATTACTTTTTTTTTCATTATTTGTAGTGATAATCATCAGGTTGACTAACGCCTCCATACCCAACCCCTTGCCCCTCCCTACATGCGAAAAACATGGCGTAAGCCCCCCGTGCCACACTTTCTCTCCTCTCCTTCCCACCAGCAGGTGCAAGCACACAATAGGATCCTTCAGGGTTTTTTTTATTATTTGTAGTGATAATCATCAGGTTGACTAATGCCTCCATACCCAACCCCTTAGCCCCTCCCTACATACGAAAAACCTTGTGCAAGCCCCTCGTGCCACATCTTCTCTCCTCTTCTTTCCACCGGCAGGTGCAAGCACAATATAGGATCCTTCAGGTTTTTTTCATTATTTGTAGTGATAATCATCAGGTTGGCTAATGCCTCCATACCCAACCCCTTGCCCCTCCCTACATAAAAAAAACATGGTGCAAGCCCCCCGTGCCACACCTTTTCTCCTCTTCTTCCCCACCAGCAGGTGCAAGCACACAATAGGATCCTTCAGGGTTTTTTTTTATTATTTTTGGTGATAATCATCAGGTTGACTAATGCCTCCATACCCAACCCCTTAGCCCCTCCCTACATACGAAAAACATGGTGCAAGCCCCCCGTGCCACACCTTCTCTCCTCTCCTTCCCACCGGCAGCTGCAAGCACACAATAGGATCCTTCAGGTTGGAGAGTGGGGGAAGGGTTCAGTAAATATGTCACATATACCAGCCTGTTTCTTTCCTGAATGAACACAGTGGGTGATTAGTGCTGATCACCCACTGTCTTCATTCATAGCTGAAGCATAGTAAACTGTGTTTTTTGGGGGGCAGGGCCCCTGTCAGGTTAGCCCTGTGGTTTCTAACAGCAGCCCTGCTCTGATGATGTATTGTATCATGCCATTAGTCTTTAATTATATTCTCTTGTGTGTCTATTGTCTCTGACATTGAATATTCACTGAATTTTAGATGCAGTGATGTCGAGGGCTGCACTTGAGGCACCCATTATCAAGAAAGTTGACCACCATAGTTACATAGTCTGGCTGAAAAAAGACAAAAGTCCATCCAGTTCAACCATTAAAAAAAAGTTATAATCCTACACCCACAGCTGATCCAGAGGAAGGCAAAAAACCCAGCAAAGCACGATCCAATTTGCTCCTGCTGGGGAAAAAATCCTTCCTGATCAATGAGAGGCAATCGGAAAATCCCTGGATCAACTTTTTCTATAAATGTTATATCCAGTTATATTCTGTGTATCCAAGAAAGAATCCAGGACTTTCCTACAGCAATCCACTGAGCTGGCCACAACCAACTCTTGAGGGAGTCTATTCCACATTTTCACAGCTCTCACTGTTAAGAAACCTTTCCGTGTTTGTAGATTACATTTCTTTTCCTCCAGACGTAAAGAGCGCCCCCTTGTCCTCTGTGATGAGCTCACACCTTTGATGTGGTCATTCTTTGGGCTGACCTCTGCTTGACTTCCATTTGCATCAGATCTCTCCCTTCCTGCTCTGATCTCTACTTTAACTACTTTATTGCAATAAAAAAAAAAAGTGTTTGTGGCATCAAATTGCCAGCTTCTGATTTAAAGCCAAAGCAATCTGATGTTTATTAAATCAGATGACTCCAACCCATCCTTAGACATATGATAATGGGCACCTCTGTCGGTTGGTTCACCAATGGGTTTTTCCAGACTTCTCCTAACTCACCCAGTTCAAAAACCAGCCTAAGAACCCCACAGAGGATTCAGGACTGGGACCCCTGTGGTATTAACAGAGACCTTTTCAACCCTGCATTGGGCCAGGGTATTATCCACATGTGCCTACAGAAAGTTGTCTTTATCCAACAGGGTGACCACAGCTTCAGCCATTTTTTTCTTTTTTACTATTGATAAACTTTTTGAGTTAATCACCTTTTTTTGGTCATTTACTATACTATAAATGATTTCCCACCTCCCTCTTTACTTTTCTGGTGGACATCTCAAGCTGCCCCTTGGGTTCTGGCTGAACCCCTTGGACTCCCGTGGCCCACCACATCCGAAATCACTGATCTCTACTTTGTAACTCACTAAAGTTTGCAACCGTAGGAGCATAAAAAAATTGAAAGCTATGCATAACTATGGAATACTGGCGACCAAATGATAGCTTGGCCCCAAAGGGAACCTACATGAACAGATGGTAGCACAAAAGTTTCTTTCCCCTGTTTGTCAAGGAGGAGACCGGACACAGGTGGGTTAAGAGGACCAGCACTAGATGATGGCATACATTGAAACTTTCCATAAGAATCACCAATGACAATGTGGAGGAGGTTGGTGTTGTTGCCCTCTGAACCTTTTTCTCATGGGACAAGAGGCCAAATCCCATTTCACTTCTGCCAAGAAAAAAAAGGGAATGCGCCTTTGTAAGCAGCTACTGATACTATTTTACCACTTATAGCTATGTGGATTATTTTGAAGCTGAACTTCAGATGGGAATTGAAAGCACAAATTCATGACGTATCTACAGTCCTGGCCAAAAGTTGTGAGAATGACACAAATATTATTTTACCTGCAATGAAACACGTGCAGTCATCAATGCTTTGCACAAAAAGGGATTCATAGGCAAGGATATTGCTACTGCTAAGATTGCACCTTAATCAACCATTTATCAGATCATCAAGAACTTCAAGGAGAGAGGTTCATTTGTTGTGAAGAAGGCTTCTGGGTGCCGAAGAAAGGCCAGCAAGCACCAGGACCGTCTTCTAAAGTTGACTCCGCTACGGTATTGAGACACCACCAGTGCAGAGCTTGCTCAGGAATGGCAGCAGGCAGGTGTGAGTGCATCTGCATGCGCAATGAGGCAAAGACTTTTGGAGGACGGCCTGGTGTCAAGAAGGGCAGCAAAGAAGCCACTTCTCTCCAGGAAAAACATCAGGGACAGACTGATATTCTGCAGAAGGTACAGGGTTTGGACTGCTGAGGACTGGGAAAAAGTAATTTTCTCTGATGAATCCCCTTTCCGATTGTTTGGGGCATCTGGAAAAAACCTTGTCTGGAGAAGAAAAGGTGAGAGTTACCATCAGTCCTGTGTCATGCCAACAGTAAAGCATCCTGAGACCATTCATGTGTGGGGTCGCTTCTCAGCCAAGGGAGTGGACTCACTCACAATTTTGCCCAAAGAATAAAGAATGGTCCAAAAACATCCTCCGAGACCAACTTCTCCCAGCCATCCAAGAACAGTTTGGTGATGAACAATGCCTTTCCAGCAGGATAGAGCACCTTGCCATCAGGCAAAAGTGATAACTAAGTGGCTTAGGAAACCAAACATCGAAATTGTGGGTCCATGGCCAGGAAACTCCCCAGACCTTAATATCATTGAGAACATGATCCTCAAGAGGTGGGCGAACGAAAAAAATTCTGGCAAACTCCAAGCATTGATTATGCAAAAATGGGCTGCCATCAGTCAGGATGTGGCCCAGAAGTGGATTGACAGCACGTCACGGCGAATTGCACAGGTCTTGAAAAAAGAAGGGTCAACACTGCAAATATTGACTCTTTGAATAAACGTCATGTCATTGTCAATACAATCCTTTGACACTTATGAAATTCTTGTAATTATACTTCAGTATACCAGAGTGACATCTGATAAAAAGATCTAAAAACACTGAAGCAGCAGACTTTGTGAAAATTAATATTTGTGTTCTCAAAACTTCTGGCCAGGGCTGTCATACACTAAAGCCCTTTGTCCAGAGATCAACATCGACATAAAAACTACGCCTGCAATCTGGTTGTACAAAAAAAAAAAAAAAAAGTAACTTTTTTGGAAACTTTTCAAAAACTTAATGTCAATAATAGAAAAAATAAAAGATATTGCAATTTCGATTGTTTGAAACTTAAAAATTGCAAAAGCGTGGAGCAAATTTTCACAAACCGCTCAACTCCAAATGATTTTCTTCTTTTCGACAGTAAACTGTTGGAAGCGTTCAAGACTTCTCCACATGTGTGGCCAACCCTCAGTAATCATCAGATGTTTCTTTCGCTGCGCCAGAGAAGAAAAGGTTAACAGAAACTTCCAGTCTCACTAATTACGTTTTATTGACGACGCATCTCGCAAAAAGGCCCGCCAGCTCACAAGCCTGAGACTCGGCACACGAGGCTGCGAGACGCCAAATGAAAGAAAAGCCCTTGCACAGTTTTCATTACGGAATTCTGTTTCAGTTAAATTACCCAGAGTCCTCCAGCTGGCTGATGGCATCTCAAAAGCTACTCTGTTACCCACGTAATTTGGTTAGTATCAACCGGAGGTTAGACAGAAACAAATTAATTCCAGTCCCGAGCCAAAGTTATTGGTTTTTATAACTCCCTTTAATGACTTCTGTTTTCATAATTAGTGTTAACAAAATACATTTTAATTTGATTTTTGCCTTGAGTTCCCATCTGAGAAAAAAAAAAAGTGGCTCCTTATTAAAGTACACCTTGGCTGATCTTTGCTTTGTAAAGGTTGCGTAAAAGCCAAACCTCCTCGTTCCATAGTGACGTCGGGATTTCATTACATTGTCCGCATTCCCAAAACCATCTTTGGTTTGGAATATTGGACTCAGCGTAATATCTTTTGTTTAGGCAAACGTACAAAAGTTTATAATTTCTCACTTTTGTATGACTTCGGAAGTCATGAAATGATTATTCTGCTCGGGCAAAGTGTCCAGCGGCCAATGATAAAAGGACAATGGCTGGTTCTGGGTTGCGTTTGCATGAGAGCAGCCGGCATTGGATGGATTTAAAAGTTAAGTGCGCTTTCAATCAACTGCTCCCTACACTCACTGGCCACTTTATTAGGTACAACGTGCTAGTGCCAAGAAAATCTTCCCCACACCATGACACCACCAGCCTGAGCCGTTGATACAAGGCAGGATGGATCCACCACACCATGACACCACTCCCATCAGCCTGAACCGTTGATACAAGGCAGGATGGATCCACCACACCATGACACCACCACCACCAGCCTGAACCGTTGATACAAGGCAGGATGGATCCACCACACCATGACACCACCACCATCAGCCTGAACCGTTGATACAAGGCAGGATGGATCCACCACACCATGACACCACCACCACCAGCCTGAACCGTTGATACAAGGCAGGATGGATCCACCACACCATGACACCACCACCACCAGCCTGAACCGTTGATACAAGGCAGGATGGATCCACCACACCATGGCACCACCACCACCAGCCTGAACCGTTGATACAAGGCAGGATGGATCCACCACACCATGGCACCACCACCACCAGCCTGAACCGTTGATACAAGGCAGGATGGATCCACCACTCCATGTCACCACCAGCACCAGCCTGAACCATTGATACAAGGCAGGATGGATCCACCACACCATGACACCACCAGCACCAGTCTGAGCCATTAATACAAGGTAGGATGGATCCACCACTCCATGACACCACCACCACCAGCCTGAGCCGTTGATACAAGGAAGGATAGATCCATGATTTCATGCTGTTTACGTCAAATTCTGACCCCACCATCTGAATGTCACAGCAACCAGTCTGCCCATTCTCCTCTGACATCAACAAGGCATTTTCATCCACACAACTGCCACTCACTGGATATTTTTACCCTAGAGATGGTTGTGTGTGAAAATCCCAGTAGATCAGCAGTTTTTGAAATACTCAGACCAGTCCGTTTGGCATCAACAACCCTGCCACGTTCAAAGCCACCTAAATCCCCTTCCTTCCCCATTCTGATGCTCAGTTTGAACTTCAGCAGGTTGTCTTCACCACGTCTAGATGCCTAAAGGCATTGAGTTGCTGCCATGTGATTGGCTGGTTAGCAATTTGTGCTACCAAGCCATTGAACAGGTGGACCTAATAAAGTGGCAATCACTGGTTCTGGGTTGCGTTTGAGTGAGAGCAGTTGGCATTGGATGGATTTAAAAGATAAGTGCGCTTTCAATCAACTGCTCCATACACTCACCGGCCACTTTATTGAGTACAACGTGCTAGTGTCAAGAGAAGCTCCCCCCACACCATGACACCATCACCACCAGCCTGAACCGTTGATACAAGGCAGGATGGATCCCCCACACCATGACACCACCACCAGCCTGAAAAGTTGATACAAGGCAGGATGGATTCACCACACCATGACACCACCACCACCAGCCTGAACCATTGATACAAGGCAGGATGGATTCACCACACCATGACACCACAACCACCACCAGCCTGAACCATTGATACAAGGCAGGATGGATCCACCACACCATGACACCATCACCACCAGCCTGAACCATTGATACAAGGCAGGATGGATCCACCACACCATGACACCACCACCACCAGCCTGAACCATTGATACAAGGCAGGATGGATACACCACACTATGACACCGCCACCAGCCTGAAAAGTTGATACAAGGCAGGATGGATCCACCACACCATGACACCGCCACCACCAGTCTGAACCGTTGATACAAGGCAGGATGGATCCATGCTTTCATGTTGTTTACTCCCAATTCTGACCCTACCATCTGAATGTCGCAGCAACCAGTCTGCCCATTCTCCTTTGACCTCTGACATCAACAAGGCATTTTCATCCACACAACTGCCGCTCACTGGATATTTTCTCTTTTTCGGACCATTCTCTGTAAACCCTAGAGATGGCTGTGTGTGGAAATCCCAGTAGATCAGCAGCTTTTGAAATACTCAGACCAGCCCGTCTGGCACCAACAACCATGCCACATTCAAAGCCACTTAAATCCCCTTTCTTCCTCATTCTGATGCTCAGTTTGAACTTCAGCAAGTCGTCTTCACCACGTCTAGATGTCCAAATGCATTGAGTTGCTGCCATGTGATTGGCTGATTAGCAATTTGTGTTATCAAGCAATTGAACAGGCGTACCTAATAAATGTACATTATAATATTCATAATTTATATAATTTGTAATATTTATAATTATAATATTAAAAAAACAAATCTAAGTAAATGTGCAAAAAAAAACTTTACTTTTTTTACTACCTTTCTCCTACCAAGCCTTTAAATTCTGCCAATTTGAAGGGTAACTCCGCTTTCGAGGGGAAAAAAAAAGTAAAAAAAAATAATAATAACCTAGGACACACATAAAACGCACAGATGTGAACCGCGCCTAACGCATAAAACGCGTGCACCGTTCTTTTTTGGCAGGTGCATCCTTCCCTGTAAGCCCCCCCCCCCCAGCTTGTCTATCCCTGTGGCTGGAGTCCCCCTTTAAATAAATAAGATGTTCTTCTAACCATTTCTTCCTAAGTACACTAAGTGAGGATCACATTGCTGCCATTAATTAAGAGCATCTTCATCCTCATCAATATGTTGCTGATGCAGCCGGCTCTGCGGGAGCAATATATCCAAATTTAAAAAAAATGACATTTAGCTCAGTGGAAGCTCACTCAGGAAAGCCCTTCAGTCCCTCTTGATCTCTTTATTAGATTCCTGGGGGGATGTCAGGCAAAGGCTGATGAAGTGAAGAGGAAAGGAACAAGTAAGGAGAGAGAGACCTCGGCTCTCAACACAACAAAGTTCACTACTGATGACTACTAAAAATACATTCAAAGGGATTTCTATTCATGCCGAGCAGCTACGTAAATACACAGAAACAATACATACAGTCTATGGGAGCTGTGTTACCTGCCCAAGGATTTGCATTTCTGTCCATCCAGTCCTGGGATTTACACAGCTCTGCCATACCCAACGCAGCCCTGCCTGGAAGGGGAGGAGACCTGATTTTTCTTTGTTGCATTTCAGTAACACTTTCAGGTCTTGTCCCTCCCCCAGTCTGTGATTGGACGGCAAATTGAGAAGCAGCTCATCTCTAGCACTCTGCTCTCTCTTCCTATCAGCATGAGCTTTTGCACTGCTGCACAATTAATTGTTGGCTCCTTGTGCTGCTTCTGTCTCTCCCAAGCTGAGCTCTGCTGTACAGGAATTGCAAGAGGTTGACGCCAAAGTCAAATCCTGGTACTTACACTGCTTGCACTAAAAAAAAAAAAAAAAAAAAAAAAAAAAATATATATATATATATATATATATATTTTATATAATATTTTATATTATATATACACACATATATATGTTTATATTTTAAATATGTAATATTTTATAATAATATATATATATATTTTTTTTTATATAATATTAAATTATATATACACACACATACATATACATATATATA
>NW_028319428.1:0-70000 GCF_062004578.1 Staurois parvus
TCCTGAGAGAAAAATCACAAGCAAGAATGTCGCGTGAGATAAGAAAGACACAAAACGCCATTAAAAGTAGCATCCTATATTGGAAGTACAGGAGCAGGCAGCAGAAGAGGCTATCACCACCCTGTATGCCCATCTTCTACATTGAATGTATTCTTATGGGAACAAAACCAGCTTCTTCTATGTATTCATGCCAGCATGTTTGCAGATTCTTCCAGCAAGAACGCGATGCAAGTGATGCGGTGCTGAAAACTCTCTTCTTGCAGAATACGTTTTAGGTCTGTGGGGACAATTCGCAAAGCGGTATCTTACCTCATCCAAGTATGTTTCAAAAAAAATTGTTGGCATTCACTAAAAAAAGTGTACCAAAATACAGCATGAGTTAGTGAAAACATGCGGTAATGTAACGAGTCATCAGCTGCCAGCAGGTTGTCACGCCCTCCCTGCCAAAACCATACCAGCCCACATGCCCTTTTGACAAGTCCTTTATTAAAAAAAACAAAAATATAAAAAACATCCCCTGGTTTAGAGCCCTCGTCAATCACAATGCCCGCTGCCACCGCCTTCCCAACAAACAAAAAAAAAAAAAAAAAAAAGGGCTCCGCTCCCGACAAAGACTCCCCGTCTGACAGCTCTGCTGCCTGACAGTTCTTAAATAACTAAGGGGCAAGGTCAACCGGTGACCACGCCCCCCTAGTGGTATCAATGACTGGAGCATAGCTGCCCCCCCATGTTGAGAAGGGGGGGGTGACTGCTTGTTCGCCCTCAGCCCCAACACCCACCCACCCCTTCCTGACCTGCATGCTCAGAAATCCCCACACCTTTTTTTTTTGCTTGCCGTGGAGGTTCCCCTCAAAATCCATACCAGACCCAAAGGGCTTGCTATGGATTTTTTTTTTTGGGGGGGGGGGGTGGGTTTGGAGAACGCTACTCCATACTGTTTTTTTCTTATTTTTTAATTGCTAGCAATTTTTTTTCTTCAGCAGGTGCCCAGCGGATGACTCGTTACATTACTGCATTTTTACAACGGGGCCTGGGTAGCAGGGGGAAACATATAGTGCAGGCTGAGGCTTATGGGTGTGGCGGGGGTGGGGGGGTCAATTACTGGAACTTCCTAACAAACAAACCAAAGAAAAAAAAAAAAAAGGGCTCCGCTCCCGACAAAGACTCCCCCACAGCTCCGCTGCCTGACAGTTCTTAAATAACTAAGGGGCAAAGTCAACCGGTGACCACGCCCCCTTGTGGCATCAATGGGGGAGCAGAGCTGCCCCCCCATGTTGGGAAGGGGGGGGGGATGACTTCTTGCTTGCCCCCAGCCCCAACACCCACCCCCCCCCTTCCTGACCTGCACGCTCAGAAATCCCCACACTATTTTTTTTATTTTGCTTGCCGTGGAGGTTCCCCTCAAAATCCATACCAGACCCAAAGGGCTTGCTATGGTTTTTTTTTTTGGGGGGGGGGGGTTTGGAGAACGCTACTCCATACCGTTTTTTTCTTATTTTTTAATTGCTAGCAATTTTTTTTTTTCAGCAGGTGCCCCAGCAGATGACTCGTTACATTACTGCATTTTTTCATTACGAAAAGGATCCTGTTGTGTGCTGGCAGCAACCGGTGGGAAGGAGAGGAATACAATGGGGCCTGGGTAGCAGGGAGAAACATATAGTGCTAACTGAGGTTTATGGGTGTGGCGGGTCAATTACTGGAACCAATCCCCTGTATAGCTCTCTCTGCAGCAGCTGAATGCCATCGGGAGGGAGAGGAGAAAAAGACAGATTTCAGCTACTGCAGAGAGCCATACATGGAATCTGTTCCAGTAATTGCCCCCACTGTGCCAATCACCCTCCCTGCCCACATCAGATTCACCCAGCTGCCTGGGCCCCCCTGCTAGCCTGGGGCCCATACAGGAGGACAGGTGGTACCCCTTTATCCACGACCCTGTGTGACTGGGCAGACCATCACAACCCCCCGGATGATATAGCCCAACTAAAGCAATAGCAGGGCTGGGCAGAAGGGTTTAAAAATGTGTGAATTTTAAAACATACATGTTCCAAGGGTAACCTGCTAATACAGTATGCAATACATGGCCAAACGTTTGTCGTGTCCAGAAAATCACAGCTAAATAAGCTTGTTGGATGTCCCATTTAAAAATCACCGGCAATTATTTGGCGCTAAATCCAAGAGCTCCACCCCCCTCATCTGCTACACTGCTATAACAGCCGCCACCATCCTGGGAGGACATTGCGCCAGATTTGTTTTAGTCATTTAGCCTGAAAGAGCACCTGTGACATCAGATATTGATACTGGATTAGAAGACTTGGCTTGCATTTGCATTCTACCAGAAAGGTGCCTGTGCAGTTCCTCCACATCAAGCCATGGGATCGATTTACTAAACTGGAGCACTCAGAATCTGGTGCAGACGTACATGGTAACCAATCAGCTTCCAACTTCAGCTTGTTCAACTAAGCTTTGACAATAAGGCTCCATACACACTGGGGGGAGGGCGTTTTGAAAACGCTGCTCAGGAAAAACCTGAGTTTTTCAGCGTTTTTAGCATTAGAGCGTTTTTACAGCTAAAATACTCCTCTAGAAACCCACTAGTTCTGGGGTTTTTTTCCAGCCAAAAAACACCCCTGCCAAAAAATGCTGATTCCAGTCTATGTGTGTATGGACACATGCGATAACATGCTGGGGGGTTTACTGGCTGTAGAAAGAAAAACAAAAAACATCAAAAGCCAAAAACAGCAGCTGTAAAAACATCAGGTGTGCATGAGGACTAAAACCTGGAAGCCCATTAGTTTCTATGCAGAGCCATACCAGATTTTGCATGCTCTATTGTTAGTAAATCCCCCCACCTCCATTGTGTCTATAAACCTGGCTTTGTGCACAGTTTTGCTGAACAGAAAAAAAGACCATCCTAAAACTGTTGCCACAAGGTTAGTAGCACACAATTGTCTAAAACAGCCTCTGTGAACC
Source organism: Staurois parvus (assembly GCF_062004578.1). Lineage (NCBI taxonomy): Eukaryota > Metazoa > Chordata > Amphibia > Anura > Ranidae > Staurois > Staurois parvus. The sequence goes on from NW_028319428.1 coordinate 2,971, forward strand.
TTTTTTAACACAGAGGAAGCCTTGATTTAACTTTCCGGTCTCAGGGAACCCCTGCTAAAAATGGCTTTATTTACTATTCATGATGCATTAGTGTGATAGTCAGAGGTAAGAATTCTCCTCACACTTGTGGTCATTGGGAAGAATGCTCCTCACACTTGTGGTCATTGGGAAGAATGCTCCTCACACTTGTGGTCATTGGGAAGAATGCTCCTTACACTTGTGGTCATTGGGAAGAATGCTCCTCTTACTTGTGGTCATTGGGAAGAATGCTCCTCACACTTGTGGTCATTGGGAAGAATGCTCCTCACACTTGTGGACAGTGGGAAGAATGCTCCTCACACTTGTGGACAGTGGGAAGAATGCTCCTCACACTTGTGGACAGTGGGAAGAATGCTCCTCACACTTGTGGACAGTGGGAAGAATGCTCCTCACACTTGTGGACAGTGGGAAGAATGCTCCTCACACTTGTGGACAGTGGGAAGAATGCTCCTCACACTTGTGGACAGTGGGAAGAATGCTCCTCACACTTGTGGACAGTGGGAAGAATGCTCCTCACACTTGTGGACAGTGGGAAGAATGCTCCTCACACTTGTGGTCAGTGGGAAGAATGCTCCTCACACTTGTGGTCAGTGGGAAGAATGCTCCTCACACTTGTGGTCATTGGGAAGAATGCTCCTCACACTTGTGGTCAGTGGGAAGAATGCTCCTCACACTTGTGGTCAGTGGGAAGAATGCTCCTCACACTTGTGGTCAGTGGGAAGAATGCTCCTCACACTTGTGGTCAGTGGGAAGAATGCTCCTCACACTTGTGGTCATTGGGAAGAATGCTCCTCACACTTGTGGTCATTGGGAAGAATGCTCCTCACACTTGTGGTCAGTGGGAAGAATGCTCCTCACACTTGTGGTCATTGGGAAGAATGCTTCTCACACTTGTGGTCATTGGGAAGAATGCTCCTCACACTTGTGGTCATTGGGAAGAATGCTCCTCACACTTGTGGTCATTGGGAAGAATGCTCTTCACACTTGTGGTCATTGGGAAGAATGCTCCTCACACTTGTGGACAGTGGGAAGAATGCTCCTCACACTTGTGGACAGTGGGAAGAATGCTCCTCACACTTGTGGACAGTGGGAAGAATGCTCCTCACACTTGTGGACAGTGGGAAGAATGCTCCTCACACTTGTGGACAGTGGGAAGAATGCTCCTCACACTTGTGGTCAGTGGGAAGAATGCTCCTCACACTTGTGGTCATTGGGAAGAATGCTCCACACACTTGTGGTCATTGGGAAGAATGCTCCTCACACTTGTGGTCATTGGGAACAATGCTCCTCACACTTGTGGTCATTGGGAACAATGCTCCTCACACTTGTGGTCATTGGGAACAATGCTCCTCACACTTGTGGTCATTGGGAAGAATTACCCCCTTACAGATTGCTAAAAATATCAATGGTGTCAGCGGGAACTTACCTGAGAGGCAAAAATTGCTCATTGCTCAAGGAACCCCTGGCAACCTCTGGAGGAACCCTGGTTGAGAAACCCTGGCCTAAAATGTCTGAATACTGTAGCATTATTAGTACCCTTCACGGGAAACTACGAGAATCACATTTGGAGTGATGTCCACATACTGAACTTTTTGCATATAGTGTAACATACCTAAAAAGCTGGCTCAACAGCAAAACATCAGCTATAGTTCGGTATACTACCGGTACAAAATGAACAGAAAGCTGACTAGGCACAGCATCAGTGAACATCTTCCTGCAATACATCATAAAAAAAAAAAAGAAAGAAGAAGAAGAGCAGGCCAGCTGAGACATGATCAAAATTTATTGCTTAATTTATTAAACACATCTTTGGAAAATACTAAAAATTAAGAAAAATTGTTACTCAAAAGATAAAGATCCCTTATAAATAAACGAAGGTGCTGTAAAATGTCCAGGCTTGGCTTCTCAACCTCAAAACAGATTCAGAGAGGCTACGGAGATGGAGCACAAGTCAGGATGGAAGAGCCGGGGATAATACCTCTATTATTCTTTTGCTTCCACTTCCTCTTTTAGGTTTGTTTGCACAGCATCCTACTAATCAAAGAATTGTTTCATCTTAAAGCAGAGTTCCACTCAATCTGTAAAAAAATAAAAGTCAGCAGCTACAAAAACTATAGCTGCTGACATTTAAAAAAACAGCCACTTACCTGTCCCACGATCCCGCGTTGCCCCCCGCCGCAGCCTTTTTCACCGTCCGTCGTGTATTCCAGGCGCCGGCATCTTCAGTGTGGGCACACCACTTCAAGATGGCGACGGCCTCACCACAGCTGGTTTCACCGGCCGTCTTCTCTCCCCGGCGCCGGCATCTTCAGTGTGGGCACCCGGCTGTGACAGCTTGCGGCTTCACAGCCGGGTGCCCACTGCGCATGCGCGAGTAGAGCTGCGCTTCCTGAATGGCCCCGTCGTCTTCTGGGACCTGTCACGTGTCCCACAAGACTTCGGGGAGGGAGGACAATTTCCGTTTCCGATCTCCTAGGCGATTGCAGTGGAAGTGGGAGCGGGGACCTGTCAAATTCGGGTACCAGCTCCTCAAAGGTACCAATCCTTAATGGGGAGCGGGGGACCAATCTTTAAAGCAGGACTTCCCCTTTTGGGTGGAACTCCGCTTTAATAAAGAACTAAAAGATATTGGGAACTTTATCTTACTTTGTAGAATGTCTGCGTTTTCTCCGGAAGTTTCCTGGCATTCCGCAGAATCTTCTGCACATCAGTCTAACAAAAAAGAAAAAGAAAAAAAAAGTAAAATGTGGCAAACAAGCAAGAGGGTTCCATACACTACTGATTTTAACAACTGCAAGAACTGCTAATTTTTAATGCTGACAACTACGGTACAATATGAGGGCGTCAATTCAAAACGGCTTTAATGCCATTTTTCTGGTGGTAGTTCCTTTAACCATTTGCCGCCCACCCTATGGCCGAATGGCGGCCGGCAAATGTCATCAGCGTTCCGTCCTCCCGCACATGTGTATTTTTCGCGCTTGCAGAGCCGCGCAGCGGCGCGATCTGTCACTGGCCGTGTACCTCGGACACGGCCAATGACAGCGATGACAGATCTGTGTACCTTGGACACGGCCGATGACAGATCTGTGTACCAGCCCCGTTGCCAGTACCATGTGACCTGCTGTGACCAATCACAGAAGGTCACATGACAGTTGTATACAATGGATGGCTTCATTCATGCCATCCATTGTATACGAGTGTGGCTAACTGTGAATGGTCACAGCGATCACATGCACAAGCTGGGCCAATCACAGCCCAGCTGTGTCATGTGATTAGCTGTGGCCAAATCACAGTTAAGAAAAAAAAACCCTGAATGAATCGATGTCATTCAGGTAAATGCTTGCTTATAGCAAAGTAATTCTTTGCTATAAGCAAATTGTGTAAAAAATAAAAAAATACTGATCACTTCCCCAAAGTAGTACAATGTTACTATGGTAACATTGTACTACTTTGGACATAGTGAAATATGAAAAAAAAATCTTAAAAAAAAGAAACAAAATGTAATAAAAAATAAATAAATAAAAAAATATATATATTATTTTTTTTTCATACTGTCACCAGTCAGTGTCTCTGATCACCGCCCTGCCAGTTATCAGAAGACGCTGTACTGCACTGGTGACAGTATGTAAAAAAAAAAAAATTGTGAAAATAATTTTTTGCATTTTTTCATTTTCCGAAAAATTATGACTAAAAAAAATACAACTTCAAAAAACTCGCCACGTTTCTTATGAAGTACGTTGGACTGTCTACTCTGCAAAAAGGGGTCATTTGGGGGATATCTGTACTGTTCTGAAATTCCTGGACCTCAAGAAATTAGATTGGCCGTCGGTACTTCAGGATTGATCAATATTCAGATATATCCCATAGTTTGTGAACTCTATAACTTTCCTACAGACTAAATAATACATCCTAATTGGGTTATTTTCACCAAAGACATGGAGCAGAATACATCTCGGCCTAAATTTATGAAGAACAATTATTTATTTGCAAACTTTTATAACAGAAACAAAGAAAAACGTGTTTTTTTTTAAATTTTTGGTCTTTTTTTGTTAATTTAGCAAAAAATAAAAACCCCGGCGGTGATTAAATACCACCAAAAGAAAGCTCTAGTTGTGTGAAGAAAATTATAAAATTTTAGTTTGGGTACAATGTTGTATGACCGCGCAATTGTCATTCAAAGTGTGAGAGCGCTGAAACCTGAAAAATGGCCTGGGCAGGAAGGGGTGAAATTGCCCGGTATGGAAATGGTTAAGAACTACGGTACGCGTTATGCTACCATACGCCGCTTCAAGAATCTATCAGTGACAAATTCTTAAAGAATTAACAAGTTTTCTGTTTAGGAAACTGGCAGCAATTAAAGTGATACTTTTTTTTTTTGTAATTATTTATTGGTGAAATTAACATACAATAAAAAGAACCAGGAGAAAGATTCACCAGAATACAGAAAAAAAACCAATATAAACATCTAGACCAAGCCTGAAATAGTCACATAGAATCTTTAGGGGTTCATCAAGTTTGCATGTGAGAAAAAAGTATCAAGAGCGAATGAAACAGCACATATACTGTATGACAACAAAACAGGACCAGAACAAATCATCGGGTGATCGTTTAAATGACATCCTAAGAAAAGGAGGATTATGCCAAAGCACAAAGAGAGCGGATCGAATGTATAGTTACAAAGATGTGAAAGAACGTAGAGATAATATCAAACCGACAGAGAAAAAACTCTACCAGTATCGTAAAGACATAATAGAATGGGGGGAAAAAGTGAGGGGGGGGACCCCACAGTAGGATACTGTAGGGGCTGGGACAGAAAGGAAAAAGAAAAACAAAGTTAGAAAGGCGCAGAGAGAGTTAAATGAAAAGGAGAAAATAGAGGGAGAGGAGAGATGGGATACAGGAGAAACAGAACAAGAGCCTTGGGGGTTGCATCCCCTCCTGGAGTGAGAGGTCAAGCCAGGTTACATAGTTAGTCTGGCTGAAAAAAGACAAAAGTCCATCCAGTTCAACCATAGAAAAAAAAAAAAAAGTTATAATCCTATACCCACAGTTGATCCAGAGGAAGGCAAAAAACCCAGAAAAGCACAATCCAATTTGCTCCTGCAGGGAACAAATTCCATCCTGATCCCCCGAGAGGCAATCGGATATTCCCTGGATCAACTTTACCTATAAATGTTATATCCAGTTATATTCTGTGTATCCAGGAAAGAATCCAGGACTTTCCTACAGCAATCCACTGAGCTGGCAACAACCAACTCTTGAGGGAGTCTATTCCCCATTCTCACAGCTCTTACTGTGAAGAAACCTTTCCGTGTTTGGAGATTACATTTCTTTTCCTCCAGACGTAAAGAGCGCCCCCTTGTCCTCTGTGATGACCTCAGGGGGAATGACTCTACACCGAGTTCACTATATGAACCACTGATGTATTTATACATGGAGATCATATCCCCCCTTATGTATTACACATGGAGATCATATCCCCCCTTATGTATTATACATGGAGATCATATCCCCCCTTATGTATTATACATGGAGATCATATCCCCCCTTATGTATTATACATGGAAATCATATCCCCCCTCATGTATTATACATGGAAATCATATCCCCCCTCATGTATTATACATGGAAATCATATCCCCCTTATGTGTTATACATGGAGATCATATCCCCCTTATGTGTTATACATGTTGATCATATCCCCCCTTATGTATTATACATGGAGATCATATCCCCCCTTATGTATTATACATGGAGATCATATCCCCCTTATGTATTATACATGGAGATCATATCCCCCCTTATGTATTATACATGGAGGTCATATCCCCCTTATGTATTATACATGGTGATCATATCCCCCCTTATGTATTATACATGGAGATCATATCCCCCTTATGTATTATACATGGAGATCATATCCCCCCTTATGTATTATACATGGAGATCATACCCCCCCCCCCTTATGTATTATACATGTTGATCATATCCCCCCTTATGTATTATACATGGAGATCATATCCCCCCTTATGTATTACACATGGAGATCATATTCCCCCTTATGTATTCTACATGGAGATCATATCCCCCCCTTATGTATTATGCATGGTGATCATATCCCCCTTATGTATTATACATGGAGATCATATCCCCCCTTATGTATTATACATGGTGATCATATCCCCCCCTTATGTATTATACATGGAGATCATATCCCCCCTTATGTATTATGCATGGTGATCATATCCCCCTTATGTATTATACATGGAGATCATATCCCCCCTTATGTATTATACATGGTGATCATATCCCCCCCTTATGTATTATACATGGAGATCATATCCCCCCTTATGTATTATACATGGAGATCATATCCCCCCTTATGTATTATACATGGAGATCATATCCCCCTTATGTATTATACATGGAGATCATATCCCCCCTTATGTATTATACATGGAGATCATACCCCCCCCCCTTATGTATTATACATGGAGATCATATCCCCCCCTTATGTATTATACATGGAGATCATATCCCCCCTTATGTATTATACATGGAGATCATATCCCCCCTTATGTATTATACATGGAGATCATATTCCCCCCCCCTTATGTATTATACATGGAGATCATATTCCCCCCCCCTTATGTATTATACATGGAGATCATATCCCCCTTATGTATTATACATGGAGATCATATCCCCCCTTATGTATTATACATGGAGATCATATCCCCCCCCTTATGTATTATACATGGAGATCATATCCCCCCCCTTATGTATTATACATGGAGATCATATCCCCCCTTATGTATTATACATGGAGATCATATCCCCCCCCTTATGTATTATACATGGAGATCATATCCCCCCCCTTATGTATTATACATGGAGATCATATCCCCCCTTATGTATTATACATGGAGATCATATCCCCACTTAATCTCCTCTTCTCAAGAGAGAATAAATTCAGAGGCAAGACATTCAGTGAGGGCGAGTAGATTCGGTCAGGTATTCATCTGCAAATTGAAAATATTGCCAAAGGTGCCAGGTGTCCCAAAATATATCCTCATTATACAGGGTGGCTGTGAGAGCCTGCATGTCCCTAAGCTCGTTCACCTTGCAAAACTACAATGAAAGGGTAGAAGGGTGGTTGCCTTTTCACCATATAGGAATACATGCCTTGACCATGTTAAGCAGTGATAGAAGCATTATATTTTTTTGATGGGTCTCCCCGAAAGATGCAACTGGCAGCCCGCCGGGTCATCATGCAGGTCCATAGCGGTAAGTTGTTTGATAATGTCAGTCACCCCTCACTAAAAGGGCTGAAGCCTTGGGCACTGCCAGAAGACATGGAGGAGAGTGCCACCATTGGCTCCAAATCGCTAACACACATCAGGAAGCTACGACGAAATACGGTGAAGTTTAGATGGCACCCGGTACCAATGCGTGAGGAGCTTATACTTGGTCTCCTGTACTTTGGTGGGTAAAGAAGACTTATGGGCAAAGTGCAAGATCTTTTCCCATAGTGACGTGGTAAAGGAGATGTCCAGGTCACACTCCCATTTAGATAGGAAAGGAGGAACAAAGTTGGGTTCCGGGTGAATAAGAGAAAAGAAGATGATGGAGAGGCTATGGTGAATTGGTTCTCCCTTGTGACATAGAGCTTCAAAAGGCAGTCAACTTTCAAGAAATACCAGGAGCACGCAAAACAGAACGCAGTTAGGAGCGGAGCTGAATACCTCTCCAGAAACTCAATGGGGGATCCACCAGTCGAGTAAAATCATTGGCAAGAAGGACCCTAGTGGGATTGAGAAAGTCCACTAAGTGAGAGTAGCCAGTAGTTGTGAGACAAGCAAATTGAGGGTCTTCTTGTCCTGGAGGGAAGTCAGGCTTTCCCAGAATGGTAACCAGAGAATAAGGCGCCGGAGAGTTGGACATGTTGCAGAATGCTTCTAGAGTAACTACAAGAGTGGCACCAAGAGTTAGGCATGCTACTAGGTCGGGAGGTAAAGGACATCGCATCCACGGCCAACTCAGGGCCGTGCCCCCAGAGTCCTCCAATTCTATGGCAATCCAGTGCTTGGCAACACCATGGCAGTGCCAATCAGCCAGGCGAGTGAGGTGAGCGGCTCTATAATTGGAGCAAATATCCAGCAAGCCCCCACGTCCACATGTCTTAGAACATGGAAAGCCAAATGTGACCCCCCCCATGTGACCAGATATAAGTGCGGAATAGGGCATTGACCTTCCGAAAGGACGTGGGAAGCTTGATGGGGAGGGCTTGTAATAAGTACAGTATACGGGGCAGCACTGTCATCTTAAGCGCACTACATCGACCAAACCATGTCAGCGTAAGGGATTGCCATCGGAGAAGGTCTTCCTTAAGAGCAGAATCTGGCATAATATTAGTGCCCAGGTACCTGATCGAGTCCGTGGCCCAATGGAAAGAGAAGGAAGGGCGAAGGTGACTAAGGACCGTGGACTTGGTGGAAATGTTCGGTGCCGAGGATTTCATGAGGCTGATTTTGAAGTAGCAGAGGCTACCATAGTCCCCAAGCGCCTGCAAAATATTGGGCAATAAGAGGGTGGTTAAGAAAAAAAGATAAGATCGTCCGCAAACGCGGCCATTTTATGTTCCCCAGATGGTTTATGAAAACCAGAGATATTACAATCTGCTCGGATCTCACACAGAAAGGGCTCCAGCGACAAAATCAGAGGAGTGCGCAGCATGGAGCAGAGTCTAAAGACACTATTGGACTGAACAACACATATAGATCTGCACACTGCCGTATGTTGTCAGTCAAAATTGGAGCAGATCTGATAGGGGAACCAATTTCTCAGTTCCCCCATCAGGCTCAGCCCATCTTCAGTATAAAACGGTCCAGCCAAGCATCTGTCAGTGTGATGGGCGCAGTGGCCAAGGAGGGAGGGTGGAACGGTGTTGGGGGCAGTAGTGTGTAGTATGGATCCTCTGCTCTGTGTACTTTTCAAGTTCGGAGTCTTAGAACGTACTAAACTCAAGCGGTTAGCTGACAGCCAGACAACAAGCATTTTCAGAAAGAGGTCAGCAGTCGCAGCCTCTATTGTTTTTGTGCTTTCCTCAATAAGTATGGCGGCTGTGGCTTTAAAGCAACTTTGTTGCCAACTCTTCAAACCAACAATAAATCCACCCTGTAAAGAAAGAAGATGAATACATACTTATGTGGGTGGTGTTGTAAATCTTCACTATCATGAAGGAGTTGAGCAGTCACCACCACCAGCACACTTACAGCTGTCTTGGAAACCTGGTTCCTGGCCATGAACGGTGATTCCGTCTGCTGGACCCTACATTTTCTACTGTATGCAATACTGAACTAGAAACATGACATACTTTCCGGAGTCTTGGATACCTGGTTCTCCGCCATGCACAGCGATTCCTTCTTCTGGACCCTACATTACTACTGTATGCAGTACTGACCTGAGAACATGACATACTTTCCAGTGTCTTAGATACCTGGTTCTCCACCATACACAGGGATTCCGTCTGCTGGACCCTACATTACTACAGGATGTAGTACTGAACCAAGAACATGACATACTTTCCGGAGTCTTAGATACCTGGTCCTCCACCACGCATGGTGATTCCTTCTGCTGGACCTTACATTACTACTGTATGCAGTACTGAACCAAGAACATGACATACTTTCCGGTGTCTTGGATACCTGGTTCTTCGCAACGCATGGCGATTCCTTCTGCTGGACCCTACATTACTGCAGGATGTAGTACTGAACCAAGAACATGACATACTTTCCAGTGTCTTGGGTAGCTGTTTCTCCACCATGCACGCCAATTCCTTCTGCTGGACCCTACATTACTGCAGGACGCAGTACTGAACCAAGAACATGACATACTGTCCGGTGTCTTGGATACCTGGTTCTACAACACGCACAGCGATTCCTTCTGCTGGACCCCAACATTACTGCAGGATGTAGTACTGAACCAAGAACATGACATACTTTCCGGTGTCTTGGATACCTGGTTCTACAACACGCACAGCGATTCCTTCTGCTGGACCCCAACATTACTGCAGGATGTAGTACTGAACCAAGAACATGACATGCTTTCCAGTGTCTTGGATACCTGGTTTTCCGCCACGCACAGCGATTCCTTCTGCTGGACCCTACATTACTGCAGGATGTAGTACTGAACTAGGAACATGACATACTTTCCGGAGTCTTGGATACCTGGTTCTCCGCCACGCACGGCGATTCCTTCTGCTGGACCCTACATTACTGCAGGATGCAGTACTGAACCAAGAACATGACATACTTTCCAGTGTCTTGGATACCTGGTTCTCCACCATGCACAGGGATTCCTTCTGCTGGACCCTACATTACTACTATATGCAGTACTGAACCAAGAACATAACATACTTTCCAGTGTCTTGGATACCTGGTTCTCCACCATGCACAGGGATTCCTTCTGCTGGACCCTACATTACTACTATATGCAGTACTGAACCAAGAACATAACATACTTTCCAGAGTCTTGGGTACCTGGTTCTCCGCCATGCACAGCGATTCCTTCCGCTGGACCCTACATTACTACAGTATGCAGTACTGAACTAGAAACATGACATACTTTCTGGTGTCTTGAGTACCTGGTCCATCACCATGCACTGTGGTTCCTTCTGCTGGACCCTACATTACTACAGGACGCAGTACTGAACTAAGAACATACCATCAAGGCAGTTACCTGCAGCCCACTAGGTTTAATCCATACGGTTACATTCTGTGCATAGCTTCTCTTTGACTTGGGTTGCAGGGGAAATGGGCTCTTGTTGTCTTCTTCGCCATATGGATTCTCCTTGGCATCTAAAAAAGAAATGTGTTCTCAGCAGTGTGCATAAAAATCAATGATTTTTTTAAAAATAAAAAAAATCTGATTTTTTTATTTAAATCGGATTTTTTTGATTTAAATCGGATTTGTTTTTATATAAAATTGGATTTTTTTAAATAAAATGCTTTTTGAGGAAAATATATTACCATCCAAAGGTTATTCCATCATGAAATAAAGATTAGTTTTTTAATTATGTAGAATAAGGCTGTATATGTTTAATTTTTTTGGTAAATAAATTCCATGAATCCATTCACAATGTCAGGCTCTTCCAGAGGTTTTTGTAAGATTATTGGGCAGTTTCTCTGCCTACAAGATATTATCACAGATGATTGGTTTACTTTTGCAGTTCTCAAAACTGAATTGGACTCAGCAGAGATCACATGCCTCTTCTTCACAGCAAAAATGTTATAACATGAACAGAGTTAAGAAAAAGACCTTCATCCTAACTTCTACAAACCTATGAATACAGAATCAACCCCTTCACTGCCAAGGTGCAAGAAGTTCAGTGAATAGAAACAATATTTTTCTGATTGTTTGGAGTGGAATAGATCTGCACAAGAAGAAAGTGAAACTAAGTGTGAGGAGGAAGGGGCTGACAGTGCGAGGAGGGAGGGGCTGACAGTGCGAGGAGGGAGGGGCTGACAGTCTAAGTTTCTTAAAATATATATATTTTGTTTAGCCAAATTAGTTACCAAACATGGATGTTTAAGCAAATCACATATGCTGGAATGTTATTGTTTCAGTTGAATAAATCTATTTAAATTGTTATTATTAAGGGAATGATTATTTTTCTCCTTCCTAAGTACAACAGAAAAGTTGTCCAAATATGAATGATTAACCTATTAAACTGGGGATAAAAAAACTAATATGAAAAGTTGTTATTCTAAAAATCTTCATCTACTTGTATATTAAAGTTATAGCAGCAAGAATTAGTCTTTATGTAGAAAACTAGGATTTAAATCAAGCCTTACTGACTAGTGATTTAAATCAAATCCACCCTGATTCTCAGTATAGGACGAATGAATATTTTACATTTTGACCACTTGCCCTACAGAGGATTTACCCCCCTTCCTGACCAGGCCATTTTATGCGATACGGCGCTGCGTTACTTTAACTGACAATTGCACAGTCATGCAACCCAAATGAAATTTACGTCCTTTTTTTCCCCCACGAATATAGCTTTCTTTCAGTGGTATTTGATCGCCTGTGCGGTTTTTTATTTTTTGCGCTATAAAAATAAACAAAAAAGAACCAACAATTTTGAGAAAAATAAATATATATTTTTTTTTATTAAACATGTCCAGTAAAAAAAAAAAATAAAAAATTAAATATCAAGTTTCGTCATAAATTTAGGCCAAAATGTATCCTGCTCCGTGTCTTTGCTAAACAAAAACCCAATATGTGTAAATTAATTGGTTTACATGAAAGTTATAGCGTTTACAAAAGGCGGTATATATAGACTGGGATTTTTTCTTCTACTAGTAATGGCGGCGATCAGCGATTTATAGCGCGACTGCAGTGGGCATTCTAACACCGGGGGGGGGGGGGGACTGACTTGGTGTCACTGACATCCCCAGTGACACCAATACAGTGATCAGTGCTAATAAAAAGCACTGACACTGTACTAATGGCACTGGACAGGAAGGGGTTAACATGAGGGGCGATCAAAGGGTTAACTGTGTGCAGTGAGTTTTTTTTTTTTTTACTAGAGGGCTGTGTGTGTGTGTATGTGTGTTTCACTGTAATCGCACTGCTCTGGATGGCTGTGCAGTGTGCCTGAGCTGACAGGGAGGAGAACAGTTAGCAAACAAACAGTCCTCCTCCGTCGGTGATCATTGGATATCACCGGGTGCCGGCGGGGGGGAGCAGGTACCCGAATTTGACAGGTACCAGCTCCCACTTCCGGTCCGATCGCCTAGGTGATCGGAAGGTGTCCTCCCTCCCTCCCTGTAGTCTTTTGGGACACGTGACAGGTCCCAGAAGACTACAGGACCATTCATGAAGGGTGCCCACACTGAAGATGCCGGCCTTCTGGAATACAGGACGGCCGGTGAAACAGGCTGCGGGGGGGGACACACCACAGGACCGAGGGACAGGTAAGTGGCTGTTTTTTAAGTCAGAAGCTACAGTTTTTGTAGCTTCTGACTTTTAATTCTTGATAGGTTGAGTGGAACTCCGCTTTAAGATTTGACAACAAAACCTGGAAGCCGATTGGTTACTATGCACAGCTGCACCAGTTTTAGTAAATCCCCCCTAATATCTCCCAGACCAGTAACAACCAATTATGCTAGAATGTTAAAACTGCCTAAGCAAGTAAAGGTGCTGGAGATGAACACGAACTGCAGCTTTAACTATAGTTGGTTACTGTCTCCAAATATCACCCAAACCGTACTCTCCACTCCTCGCACGACCTCCTGCTCTCTAGCTCCCTGGTCTCCTCCTCCCATGCTCTTCTCCAGGACTTCTCCAGAGCTTCTCCCATCCTCTGGAACTGGAATTCTCTACCCCAATTTATCAGACTATCACCTACTCTGCTCACTTTTAGGCGATCTCTGAAAACATCTCTCTTCAGGGAAGCCTATCCTGCCCTCAGCTAATAATGGAATATTCTATTCCTCCTACCAGTCCATCCCCCACAGTTACTACCTTTCGTACCACTAGCCCCTCCCTCTTAGATTGTAAGCTCCCAGGATCAGGGTCCTCCTATCCCTTTGTATTGAACTGTATTGTTGCTGTATTGTCTCCCGTTATATTGTAAAGCGCTGAGCAAACGGTTGGTGCTATATAAATCCTGTATAATAATAACAACAGTTGGATATAGGTGTGGGCTATTTACATAACTTGCAAAGCCTGGCTGAAAAACTCTCAGGGACAGCATCAACCCATCCTGCCTTGTTGCTAGGACGTTTCTAAGACACTGCCAGTCGTACCTGCTTCCCCCCACCCCCCCAATCATCACAGGAGCATGCTCTCTAACCCCTGCACATGTGCGGTCCACTATCTTCTCCACTGCAGCATCACTGAGCTTAGAGCTACTGCGACAGGGGAGAGTGCACATGTGTAAGGGGTTTGAATGAGAACTACTGTGTGAGCTGTGATCATTGGTGTCAGTGGGAGGAATAGTGTCCCAACATTGGTGTCAGTGGGAGGAATGCTATCCCATCGGTGTCAGTGGGGGGTGGAATAGTGCCCCATCATTGGTGTCAGTGGGGGGGGGATAGTGCCCCATCGTTGGTGTCAGTGGGGGGGGGGATAGTGCCCCATCGTTGGTGTCAGTGGGAGGAATAGTGCCCCGCCGTTGGTGTCAGTTGGGGGAGGAATAGTGCCCCGTCGTTGGTGTCAGTGGGAGGAATAATGCCCCATCATTGGTATCAATGACACCAATGATGGGGCACTATTCCTCCCACTGACACCAATTACACTTGCTGACCCTGTTCTAGTATGGTGCTGCTGCAGCCAGCATATGTGGTTGCAGCAGCACCTCTACACTGAACACTTACCTGCTGCTACTGCACTCGATTTTCGTGGGGCCACTCGGCTCCACCCCCTCACCGGCGATTGGCCGCCTGTGTGCCTTTCCTGAGCTACAGTTCTGGCGGCCAATCACCGGTGAGGAGGCGGAGCCGAGCAGCCACCCGAACATCCAGTGGCCGAACTGAGGGAGCAGCCGAGCTTCCTGGACCGGATCGTCGTGGGACCGGAGCCAGGTAAGAGACAAGACCTGCCCACCCCTGTACTTCGTGTCTCTTCCGTTGGAAGGGGGGGGGGCAGCACCGCGCCGCCCCCCTAAAAAGTGTCAGTATGCCGTATACCGGCGTATAAGACGACCCCCGACTTCAGAGAAGATTTTCAAGGGGTAAAAAGTCGTCTTATACGCCGGCAAATACGGTATATACATGTGCCTACTGGCAAACTTGGAAGGGACATACCTAGGCACAATATTACATAGAATGATGAAAGAATGTATTGTAGCACTCGGGGTGCCCATGCTCAGTACTCATATTCCCCATGCTCAATGTTACGGTGACTAGCTGTGCCGCGCTCCATGGTCCTGCGCGGGCTCATGGCTTTCTCTCTCTCTCCACTGTACAAAACAGGATTTCCTGCCTCCCAGCAATGCACCCATGAAGCCTGAACATGTGACCCCAAAAACGCAGTGCATTTTCAATGTTTTTTGTTGTGTTACCACTGAATTCTATGGAAGGTGCAGGACTTTTCAAACTGAAGCACAAATGCAGCACACTAATGTGAACAGCTACATACGATGTAACCACTTCCCGTCCGGCCCATGTATATAAACGACCGGACGGTGGCAGTGCAGGGGCGGGTTGCCATTCATAAATGGCACCCACCATTTAAGCCTGTGCGCGCTCCCTGGGAAGGCGATCCAGAACACCGATCGCTGTGCGGGACCTCTGTGTGAGGTCGTGATCACTGATTGGCCAATCAGTGACCACATGAATAGTAGTAAGCAAAATGTCCCTTTCTGACATCATTGCTTACTACTAGTGAAATCTGTGAATGATCACAGAGATCACATGGTACAGGGCTATTCACAACAGCCTTGTACCATGTGACAAGCTGTGACCAATCAGAGCTCTCACAGTATTTCTCAATGTCTGCAAGAATGCAGCCAGAGAGAAGGAGAAATGATTGCTTTTATAGCCTTTATGGCTATAAAAGCAATCAGTGTAAAAAAAAATCATCACCCCCCCCCACAAGTAGTACTGTGTCACTATGGTGACACTGTACTGCTAGCGTGACAGTATGTAAAAAAAAAAAAACCATAAAAAATATAAAAAAATAAAATAAAAATTTACAAAAAATATAATTTTTGGTTATAAACTAATTTGGATAATTGTTTTAACTAAAAAGATAGATGAATACATTTTGGCCAAGATTTACGAAGAAAGATTATTTATCTGCAAAATCTTATAAGAAAAGCACTTTTTTTCAAAATGTTTGGACTTTTTCATTTACATAGCAAAAAAAAATCCTAGTGATGAATAAATACCAGCAAAATAAAGTTTTGTCTGTCTCAAAAAAAAAATGCTAAAAAATTAATATGGGTACAGTGTTGCATGACTGCGCAACTGTCATTTCAAAGTGTGATAGCACTGAAAGCTGAGAATTGGCCTGGACAGGAAGGGGGTGAAAGTGTCCGGACTTGAAGTGGTTAAAGGGGCATCATTTTCATGTGCTTTTGTTGTGCTGGACAGATGCGTTTTATCACAAAAAAAGCGCATTAGTGGAAAGAGGCCTAACCCCCCCCCCCCCCGGGTCACATAAAAGCAGATTTTGAATTTATGTGACTTACAGTGAAGTCGGGTGACCTGCTGATTTCATTGCGATTTGCAAGACGTCTGACACAGATGTAAATCACACCAAACGTAGTGCATGTAGTACTGTAGAAATCGGTACGTCTCTGACCAAGTCAGAACCGCACCGATATGACCGCTCTAGTAGCGGACAATATGGTGTGACTTGGCCTACGATTTGCAAGTCGCCTGGCATGCAAATCGCACCCGATGTGACCGGGGTTTAGGCAAATGACTCAATGTCCCGTCTTTTACAGGCATGAGGGTGCACAGGTGTTGCATCCATCCCCATACCAGCGTCCCATTTTAGTCTATTGGGACACACGGCTGCATGGACACAGCTGCTGTGGCCCTATATGACATGTGGTTGCGGGTCCCCAAACGCACACACTGTTCTGAACATTCAGTTTAAAAAGATGGAAAGTACATTCATAGAAAACAAAGGTGTGCAAAATCTTACAGTTCCATTTCCTTTCAAAGCTGCCACAGCCTGAGTGGAGTAGCAGTCCTATAAAAGGACCTTTGCTCTGTGTGTGGAAGCAGTGGTCTCTCTCCTGGGGTGTGACACCCCCCCTGCTGAGTCAGAATCAGTACTCTCCAATCAACAGGACACTCATTGATTGCTTCACTGATTGCAGAGCCATATACAGTATCTGACACAGCAGGGGCCCTGTGTGTTGGACCATTGCAGAGAGACCACTGCTTCCACACATAGAACAAAGGTCCTTCTCTTCAGCTCATACCCAACATTGGGCTTCAACATTCTGACTTGTACCTAATGTAGCACTACCCCCTTAGGAGTTGCAATAGATTTGGGTCCCCCTATAGTCCTGCACAGCCAAGCAACACACATTTTCCACTCAGACTTGCATCAGGAGGCAGTGACCAGTCCTTGAGCTTCGTTTTGAAGTTTTATTAGGGGGTTCAGAACTTGGATGGGGTGAGGGGCGTATAGGATGGCCGTGGGGGAACGGCAACAGAAGGCAAATTCCTTAGCAATGATGTACAAGTCTATACAGCAAAATGTCTCTTCTGGAGAGCTAGCCAGCGTCCCCTGTAGTACCGCCCCCGAGGACTCCTCTCCTCATCCACATGTACTGGGTGCATCATTGGGCAGGGAATCCAGTGCTTGCCACTGCAGAGTGTACAGTCCCGGGTAAGAGAACAAATCGAGCTTCCCACCAGAGGGCTCCTCTTCCCTTACTGGCAGGGTGCAGGCTTCTTCACTTGGTCCCCTCCTGTGCTGCCAGTGACTGCTACCAGACCTTCTAGCTGGGCCGCTCCTTCCCTGCTGTACAGGTGGGCCTCTCTCAGGGGACAGAAGTCCCAAATTATCTTACAGGGTCCTGTGCCTGTAGGTGAGCCCCTCTCCATCCGGGCACCCTAACATCCTATCCTACTAACTACTCCTCCATGTACCCCTCCACTGAATGCCTGCTATCCTACTAACTACCCCTCCATGTACCCCTCCACTGAGTGCCTGCTATCCTACTAACTACCCCTCCCTGTAAAGCGCCACTGAGTGCCTGCTATCCTACTAACTACCCTTCCCTGTACCCCTCCACTGAGTGCCTGCTATCCTACTAACTACCCCTCCATGTACCCCTCCACTGAATGCCTGCTATCCTACTAACTACCCTTCCCTGTACCCCTCCACTGAGTGCCTGCTATCCTACTAACTACCCTTCCCTGTACCCCTCCACTGAGTGCCTGCTATCCTACTAACTACCCTTCCCTGTACCCCTCCACTGAGTGCCTGCTATCCTACTAACTACCCTTCCCTGTACCCCTCCACTGAGTGCCTGCTATCCTACTAACTACCCCGCCCTGTAAAGCGCCACGGAGTGCCTGCTATCCTAATAACTACCCTTCCCTGTACCCCGCCACTGAGTGCCTGCTATCCTACTAACTACCCTTCCCTGTACCCCGCCACTGTGTGCCTGCTATCCTACTAACTACCCTTCCCTGTACCCCGCCACTGTGTGCCTGCTATCCTACTAACTACCCTTCCCTGTACCCCGCCACTGTGTGCCTGCTATCCTACTAACTACCCCTCCCTGTACCCCGCCACTGAGTGCCTGCTATCCTACTACCTGTCCCTGCACCCTGCCACTGAATGCCTGCTATCCTACTAACTACCCCTCCCTGTACCCCGCCACTGAGTGCCTGCTATCCTACTAACTACCCCTCCCTGTAACCAACCACTGAGTGCCTGCTATCCTACTAACTACCCCTCCCTGTACCCCGCCACTGTGGGGGGAGGGAGGTCCTTGTAGAAGCAGCCCGGTGTAGCGGCAAGATGTGTATCCTATGAAGAAATGTCTCCCCTGAAGCAACTGCGCATGTGCCGGTTTTAGACAGAAGAAGCCGATCGCCATCATTAGCACAGAGCTGCCACAGTTAACCCCTTACAGGCTGCACTGCTGAAGCTGATTCCGCGGATCACTAGCCGCCGACGCTCCCGTAAGATGGATCCAAGCTGCGTACTGGGGAGCATAATGGATCGGAGAGAGGACAGTGACATGAGGACTGTGAAATGGGGGGGGGGGGGCACAGTGACATGGGGAGGACTGTGAAATGTGGGGGGAGACAGTGACATGGGAGGATAGTGACGTGGGGAAGCAGTGACATGGAGAGGACGGTGACATGGAAGAGAACACTGACATAGGGGGGAGTGACATGGGGGGATGAGAGATATGGGGGGGACTGACATGGGGAGGGCAGGGGCATGTGGGGGACCTGACATGGGGTAGACAGTGACATTGGGGGGCGTGACATGCGGGACAGTGACATTGGGGGGAAGCATGAAATGGGGAGGAAAGTGACATAGGGAGGGGGTATTGACATGAGGACAGTGACATGGGGAGGACAGTGACATGTGAGGGGGTCAGTAATATGGGGGGGCAGTGTCACTCACACTGTTATCCCCATGTCACTGACACCGCCCCCCATGTCACCACACTGACACTGCAACCTCCATATC
Source organism: Staurois parvus (assembly GCF_062004578.1). Taxonomy (NCBI): domain Eukaryota; kingdom Metazoa; phylum Chordata; class Amphibia; order Anura; family Ranidae; genus Staurois; species Staurois parvus. The sequence goes on from NW_028319428.1 coordinate 22,195, forward strand.
ACTGCCACTGCTCCCCCATGTCACCGGCACTGTCCTCCCATTCATGTCACTTCACAGCTCCCCCCATGTCACTGACATTCCTCTCCCCCCATATCACTGACACTGTCCGATGTCCCTGCAGAGAATTTGGCATGTAACAGCCCCCATTTGTGGGATACACAAATTACCTCTACACCGGCCTCCCTGTCAATCTGGCCCCCTTGTGCCTCTCAGTCCCCCTGCGGTCCATGCTGAGACTTGCAGTCCACCCACCGAGCTTCTCCTTACCCCATGAAGACAGATCTCATCTCCCTGGCCGAGGCTCTGTCCTCCGAGATAGAAGCACATGTCCCCTGTCTGGTAACCTCCCACTCTCACAGCACTTCCGGATACAGGGCTAAGCCACGCCCACCGTCTGCACAGGAAAAAGGGGCGGAGTCCTAGCTGAGGCACCTGCGCACACAGGACCTGCGTGTCAGTTAGAGCCAGGCTGAGCTCAGAGGAGGATGTAGGATGGAGAGCGGGAGGAGTCCGGAGGAGCGACACACCCCCGGCCACTACCAATTCATGTAAATCTATTTCCAGAGTCACCACTGGAAATAGATTTCCAGCAGTGACTCTGGAAATAGTGAGTCACTGGGAGAAAACTCCCAGTGATTTCTCTGGGAGTTGCTGTTCTCCCTGGAACAACGAGAAAAGCAACTCCCAGAGAAATCACTGACAGGGGCGGACTCCCATAATAGGCACACCCACTTTTCATAGTGAAAGACTATTTCTGCCTCAGAACAGATCCCTCTCCACCAATGGACGGGATTTCTGTTCAGTGGGCGGGGCGAGGGAATGTTTTCTTGCCATGTGTGCCGTCCAATCACATCTCTCCCTTCTCCGTCCAATCACATCTCTCCCTTCTCCGATGACAAGAGCGAGCCCACAACTACGAAAAGTCCCAACATGTCCAGCTTAGCCAAGAAGAGGACTTCTACCGCTGGATGGACCCCCCGATGTCCGTACACAGCGCCACACGGGACCATCCTCTGAGAGCCGGGCTGAGGGGAGGATGGAGAGCCAGGAGCGCGGAGGCAGGTAAGAAATCCCCTTCTATCTCCTATTATTCTTCTATCTGTGATTGGGGGGATTTTATTATTGTCTGTTATTAGCGATTCTATCTACTGCTAATATTTGATGTACTATTATTATTGTTTATTTCTATTGGGATGATTATGTATTCTTTTATTATTCTTCGTTACATTACATATAACGAAGAATAATAAATTCTTAGATTGTACACCCATTGAGGGTAAGGGACCGATGTGAATGTTCAATATATATATATGTAAAGCACTGCGTAAATTGACGGCGCTATATAAGTACCTGAAATAAATAATAATGAGTTGGACCGCACTTTACAGAGGAGCCTTGGTGAGGCAGTGCGGCTTCCACATACATTTGCAAATGTCTGCAACTAAAATCTATATGAGCAGATATAGATTTTTCCGTAGGTTACTGTGGTTATATAGCTTGTAAAGTTCATGGACTTACTGTGCAATGGGCTAAAGAGAGCTTGTAGATAGTCCTCCTTTGGGCTACCTCGAGGGGAATTTACTTAAAATGGGTGCAGACAGGATCCGAAGTTGTTGTGCATCGTAAGCAATCAACTTCTCACTTCAGCTTGTTGAGTGAAGGTTTGAAATGGACACAAGGAGCTGAGTGGTTGCTATACTCAGTGGCTCCAGATTCTGTCTTCTCCCTTTTTAAGTAAACTCCCCCTCAAAATACTACAAAGCTCTTTACTGCTGTCCCGTCTGTGTGTGCACGCTCGACTGTAAAACGGGGAAGAAGGTGTACCCCTTTACGGAGGATAGACAGCAGGACCTGTTCGCCTAAAATGTGGTTTTCCCATGGGCGTGGTCAACCCACCGTTCTTTTCACAACACTCTTGTGAGAGAGGTGGGTGGTTAAATTTGCCAGACAAGCAACAAACCACTGGCTGTTGTATTGCAGAACGGGTAGGGCGGTTGCGTGCCTCTCGCGCGCCCCCTACTTGTTTTGCAATATCACGTTTTAAACGTGATTTTGCCCAGCGGTGCCACCTTGTGGCCGTTTTTCCGCAGATGATTATTTATATCTATTCTTTTATTATTCTTCGTTACATTACATATAACGAAGAATAATAAATTCTTAGATTGTACACCCATTGAGGGTAAGGGACCGATGTGAATGTTCAATATATATATGTGTAAAGCGCTGCGTAAATTGACGGCGCTATATAAGTACCTGAAATAAATAATAATGAGTTGGACCGCACTTTACAGAGGAGCCTTGGTGAGGCAGTGCGGCTTCCACATACATTTGCAAATGTCTGCAACTAAAATCTATATGAGCAGATATAGATTTTTCCGTAGGTTACCGTGGTTACCGTGATTTTGCCCAGCGGTGCCACCTTGTGGCCGTTTTTCCACGGTGGCTGGATGGCAAGCAGTTAAATACCCCTACCTACCTGCTCCATGTCATCTCCAGCTCTGTAACCTGATCTGCACATGCACAGCTCAGCCTACAGCTCCGGGCCAGTCTCTGTGTGACAGAATGAATAGCTCCTGTGCATGCGCAGAAGTGATGTCATCTCGTGCCAGCCAATGAAGATGGAGAAGATGCAGGACAGGATTGTTGGCGGAAACGTGATTATATCGCTCCATTTGGTTCCGTTTTTATTTCTGTTGTGAATGTTCCAACAGGAAGACTCTTGTATGGTTAGCACATCTGCCTTGCAGTAAAAATGGGTCATGGGTTCGATTCCCGACCATGGCGTCTCCTGCATGGAGTTTACATGTTCTCCCTGTGCCTGTGTGGGTTTCCTCCGGGTGCTCCGGTTTCCTCCCGCACTCCAAAGACATGCTGATAGGTTAACTGGATCCTGTCTAAATTGGCCCTAATATGTGCATGTATGAATGTGAGTTAGGGTCCTTAGATTGTACACCCCTTGAGGGTAAGGGACCGATGTGAATGTTCAATATATATATGTGTAAAGCGCTGCGTAAATTGACGGCGCTATATAAGTACCTATAATAAATAATAATGAGTTGGACCGCACTTTACAGAGGAGCCTTGGTGAGGCAGTGCGGCTTCCACATACATTTGCAAATGTCTGCAACTAAAATCTATATGAGCAGATATAGATTTTTCCGTAGGTTACCGTGGTTATATAGCTTGTAAAGTTCATGGACTTACTGTGCAATGGGCTAAAGAGAGCTTGTAGACAGTCCTCCTTTGGGCTACCTCGAGGGGAATTTACTTAAAATGGGTGCAGACAGGATCAGGAGTTGTTGTGCATCGTAAGCAATCAACTTCTCACTTCAGCTTGTTGAGTGAAGGTTTGAAATGGACACAAGGAGCTGAGTGGTTGCTATACTCAGTGGCTCCAGATTCTGTCTTCTCCCTTTTTAAGTAAACTCCCCCTCAAAATACTACAAAGCTCTTTACTGCTGTCCCGTCTGTGTGTGCACGCTCGACTGTAAAACGGGGAAGAAGGTGTACCCCTTTACGGAGGATAGACAGCAGGACCTGTTCGCCTAAAGTGTGGTTTTCCCATGGGCGTGGTCAACCCACCGTTCTTTTCACAACACTCTTGTGAGAGAGGTGGGTTGTTAAATTTGCCAGAGAAGCGACAAACCGCTGGCTGTTTTATTGCAGAACGGGTAGGGCGGTTGCGTGCCTCTCGCGCGCCCCCTACTTGTTTTGCAATATCACGTTTTAAACGTGATTTTGCCCAGCGGTGCCACCTTGTGGCCGTTTTTCCACGGTGGCTGGATGGCAAGCAGTTAAATACCCCTACCTACCTGCTCCATGTCATCTCCAGCTCTGTAACCTGATCTGCACATGCACAGCTCAGCCTACAGCTCCGGGCCAGTCTCTGTGTGACAGAATGAATAGCTCCTGTGCATGCGCAGAAGTGATGTCATCTCGTGCCAGCCAATGAAGATGGAGAAGATGCAGGACAGGATTGTTGGCGGAAACGTGATTATATCGCTCCATTTGGTTCCGTTTTTATTTCTGTTGTGAATGTTCCAACAGGAAGACTCTTGTATGGTTAGCACATCTGCCTTGCAGTAAAAATGGGTCATGGGTTCGATTCCCAACCATGGCGTCTCCTGCATGGAGTTTACATGTTCTCCCTGTGCCTGTGTGGGTTTCCTCCGGGTGCTCCGGTTTCCTCCCGCACTCCAAAGACATGCTGATAGGTTAACTGGATCCTGTCTAAATTGGCCCTAATATGTGCATGTATGAATGTGAGTTAGGGTCCTTAGATTGTACACCCCTTGAGGGTAAGGGACCGATGTGAATGTTCAATATATATATGTGTAAAGCGCTGTGTAAATTGACGGCGCTATATAAGTACCTGAAATAAATAATAATGAGTTGGACCGCACTTTACAGAGGAGCCTTGGTGAGGCAGTGCGGCTTCCACATACATTTGCAAATGTCTGCAACTAAAATCTATATGAGCAGATATAGATTTTTCCGTAGGTTACCGTGGTTATATAGCTTGTAAAGTTCATGGACTTACTGTGCAATGGGCTAAAGAGAGCTTGTAGACAGTCCTCCTTTGGGCTACCTCGAGGGGAATTTACTTAAAATGGGTGCAGACAGGATCCGGAGTTGTTGTGCATCGTAAGCAATCAACTTCTCACTTCAGCTTGTTGAGTGAAGGTTTGAAATGGACACAAGGAGCTGAGTGGTTGCTATACTCAGTGGCTCCAGATTCTGTCTTCTCCCTTTTTAATCGCTTGCCGCCCTGCCACTGTATATATACGTGTGCAGGGCGGCAGTGGAGCGCAAAACCACGTTTTAAAACGGGTTCCTCGCTCCCGACACTTTCGCCGGCAGGGGGCGCGCGCGCTCCCGCCGACCCGCGGGTGATCCGATTCGATCCAGGAGGGATCAATCATTAGATTTCAGCCAGTGATTTCTGGCTGAAATCGGATGATCGGTCCCTGTCCTATCCTGTCCTGTGTTGATATTTATACAGGGCAGGATATGATGTCATTCTTCTCTGCCTGGACACATTCCGTTCCAGACAGAGAAGAAGAGACATTTAAACGTGAGTAAAACAGCACACTGACAGAACACAGTCTAGGACACATTTAACCCCCTGATTGCCCCCCCAGTTAACCCTTCACTGCCCTGTCACCAGTGTCACTGATCAGTGAAGCGATTTTTATTGATTACTTTATCAGTGTCGCTGGCGACTTCCAATAGTGCTAGTGCCCCTCCCAGATAGCGCCAGTTTGCCCGCCAGTACACCAATAAAGCCATTTAACTCCTTAATTCCCCCCCCCAGTTAACCCCTTAACTGCCCTGTCACCAGTGTCACTGATCAGTGAAGCGATTTTTACTGATCACTGTATCAGTGTCGCTGGCGACTTCCGATAGTGTTAGCGCCCCTCCCAGATAGCGCCAGATTGCCCACTAATACACCAGTAGTCCCGTCTAACCCCTTGATGGCTTCCCCCCCCCCCCCTGAGTTGAGCTCTTCACTGCCCTGTCACCAGTGTCACTGATCAGTGAACCAATTTTTACTGATCACTGTATCAGTGTCGCTGGCGACTTCCGTTAGTGTTAGCGCCCCTCCCAGATAGCGCCAGATTGCCCGCTAATACACCAGTAGTCCCGTCTAACCTCTTGATCGCCCCCCCCTCCCTGAGTTGACCCCTTCACTGCCCTGTCACCAGTGTCACTAATCAGTGAACCAATTTTTACTGATCACTGTATCAGTGTCGCTGGCGACTTCCGTTAGTGTTAGCGCCCCTCCCAGATAGCGCCAGATTGCCCGCTAATACACCAGTAGTCCCGTCTAACCCCTTGATCGCCCCCCCCCTGAGTTGACCCCTTCACTGCCCTGTCACCAGTGTCACTGATCAGTGAACCAATTTTTACAGATCACTGTATCAGTGTCGCTGGTGACTTCCGATAGTTTTAGCTCCCCTCCCAGATAGCACCAGTTTGCCCGCTAGTACACAAATAATCACATTTGACCCCTTGATTGCCAGGAACACGCTTACTTGCACGCTAAACCTTCATTGCTAGTATAGTGTCTGATTGGATCAATATCTTTGATCCGATCAGCGCTATACCAGCATTCACATTACTTTAGTATCCCCAAAAACGCAGTGTTAGCGGGATCAGCCCCAACACCTGCCAGCACCTGCGTTTAGCCCCTACGCCCCCCCCTTCTCCCCCAGCAAGTGCAGTGTCAGTAGATAACTGTCACTTGATACATATTACACACAAAACCGCAGTGTTCACAGAATCAGGCCTGATATCTGTTAACACTTGTCGGTAAATTTTTTGTAGCGGTTCAAGCAGTCCCTGACAGCCAGGCGCTCTTTTTCCCGTGAGTCGCACTAGGTACCTGTAAATTTAGTGGCCAAAATGTCTAAGCAAAGGTACACTAGTGTAGAGGCCTAAAGGATTATGAGCATGTCAAGTGAGAGTGAAGGGGAAGACTCACTGGCAGAACCAGGCTCAGAATACGAACCTATAGACAGCAGCGGCACCCTGACAGCTAGCTCAGACGATGAGGAAGTGGTCCCTGCTAAGGTCAGGCGTACCCGATCCCATTCACAGGTTGCTGAGGTGCTACAAATGCATGATGACTCTCATATGCAGCAGAGTGCCAGTACTAGTGCCGCAGTATCTTTTGGTGAACTGGCGAGCACCAGCGGCCTAGTACGTCCTGGTCATAGGCATACCAGCACTGCAGTATCACTTGGTGACGTGGCGAGTCCCATAAGTGCAGTACAAGCTGGTGCGGTGGCGAGCACAAGTAGTGTCCCGCGGCCACCAAGAATTTGCAGACAGGCCCGTAGAGCCACTAGTGTCCTTCCGGATGTGCTTGCAAATCCCGATTGGCAGCCCACAAATTCTGCAGCACCCGTACTTCCCCCATTCACTGCCCAACCCGGAATTCAGGTGGAAACAGAAAATTTAAATACTCCCCTTAATTTTTTGAGCTGTTTTTCACAGAAGATCTTTATGCATTGATTGTGGATCAAAGCAATTTATATGCACGACAATTTATCGCCGCCAACCCAAATTCAAACCTTGCCAGACCATTCGCATGGAAACCCATTACGGTTTCCGAATTTAAAGTTTTTTTGGGCCTAACCCTCAACATGGGCATTAATGATAAAAATCAACTGCGGTTGTATTGGTCCACCGACCCTCTTGTTCACATGTCCGTGTTCTCTGCTGCCATGGCCAGGCATAGATATGAGACGATAAGGCGTTTTATGCACTTCTACGACAACTCACTCAGTCGTCCTCGGGGTGACCCTGAATTTGACCGGCTCCACAAAATTCGGCCCCTCGTAAATCACTTTAACCAAAAATTTGCAGATGTGTATACTCCCCAGAAAAACATCTGCATCGATGAGTCCCTCATTCAATATTCTGGCCGCCTTCTAATCAAACAATATCTCCCCAGCAAGCGTGCCAGATATGGGATCAAGATGTATAAGACCTGTGAGAGGGCAACAGGCTATACATGTAAGTTTCGGATTTACGAGGGAAAAGATAGTTACTTGGAGCCCCCCGGATGCCCAGACTACATGGGGAGCAGTGGCAAGATAGTTTGGGACTTGGCGTCATCCTATTTCCATAGGGGGTACCACTTATACGTGGACAATTTTTATTCAAGCGTGCCACTATTTAGACATTTGTTCAATTTGGGAATTTGCACATGTGGCACTGTGCGATCTAATCGCCGAGGCTTCCCCCAACGGCTTGTAAATACCCGTCTTAAAAAGGGGGAAAAAGCCTGCTTGAGAAATGAAGAATTGCTCGCAGTGAAGTGGAAGGACAAACGGGATGTTTACCTCCTGTCTTCCATTCACGCAGATACGACTGTCCAAATTACCACGGCAGCTGGTGTTGTTGAGAAGCCCCTCTGTGTCCACGATTATAACCTTAACATGGGAGGGGTGGACTTCAATGACCAGATGATGCAGCCGTATTTAGTTTCCCGAAAATCCAAACGCTGGTACATAAAAGTGTCAGTTTATTTATTTCAATTGGCTGTATATAACGCTTTTGTTCTCTATAAAGCAACTGGACATAGTGGATCATACCTAAATTTCCAGTTAGAGAACATCAGGGCCCTTTTGTATCCAGAAGGTGCTGCGCCCCAAATCCCTCTCCCAGATGCAGTTAGCCGTCTGCATGAGAGACATTTTCCCGATACCATTCCTGGTACCCCAACCCAAAGAAGACCCCAAAAAAGATGTCGTGTCTGCAGCAAACGTGGAATTAGGCGTGACAGCCGCTATTGTTGTCCCTCCTGTCCTGGCCAACCTGGCCTCTGCATCAAGCCCTGCTTCCGCCTCTACCATACACTAGTGAACTATTAGTATAGGGTACAGCACGGCACAGATCAGGGCACATTTACACAGGGTCTCAAAAGATGTTAGGTAGTCAGGAAACTGGCTATCGCATTTGGAGAGACCCTACCAGCTGTTTAAATGTTTGAAGTTTGGAAAAAAAAAGTAAAAAAAAGAAATAAAAGTACAAATACCCCCCAAAAAAATGTAAAAACCAAAAATAGTTATAGTTTTTTTTTTGTTGTCATTTTTGTGATTGTTCGACTTTCACTGGTTTATTGTTGTTTTATTGTTAACCATTTCTGTTTGCAGGAATGCTTTCAGCTGCAGCGCTGACCTGTTTATTCTGACAGCAACAGGAACTTGCTCTCAGAATAGACATAAGTCAGCGTGGGCAGCGCTGTTGGATGAGATTTTTCATCCGCAGTTATAAAAAACAGAATATATGCCAAAGCATGGGGGCCTGGGGTGGCCAGTGGGTGGATGGCCCCTATGCTTCGGCATATATATTTTATATTTGTTGGCACATTTCATGTGTGCCCACCATTAGAAGTGGGTGGATTGAGGGAGGTTTCTAATGGTGGGCATACCACCACACACTTTTCCTTATAAAGTTGTTTTATTGAGTTTATGTTTTATTGTTAACCATTGTTGATTTTTTTGCAGGAACGTCAAACTGCAGCACTGACCTGTTTATTCTGACAGCAACAGGGTCTTGCTTTCAGAATAGACATAAGTAGGTGTGTGCAGTGCTGTCGGATGAGATTTTTCATCCGCAGTTAAAAAAAAGAGAATATATGCCAAAGCATGGGGGCCTGGGGTGGCCAGTGGGTGGATGGCCCCTATGCTTCGGCATATATATTTTATATTTGTTGGCACATTTCATATGTGCCCACCATTAGAAGTGGGTGGATTGAGGGAGGTTTCTAATGGTGGGCATACCACCACACACTTTTCCTTATAAAGTTGTTTTATTGAGTTTGTTTTATTGTTAACCATTGTTGATTTCTTTGCAGGAACGTCAAACTGCAGCACTGACCTGTTTATTCTGACAGCAACAGGGTCTTGCTTTCAGAATAGACATAAGTAGGTGTGTGCAGTGCTGTTGGATGAGATTTTTCATCCGCAGTTAAAAAAAAGAGAATATATGCCAAAGCATGGGGGCCTGGGGTGGCCAGTGGGTGGATGGCCCCTATGCTTCGGCATATATATTTTATATTTGTTGGCACATTTCATGTGTGCCCACCATTAGAAGTGGGTGGATTGAGGGAGGTTTCTAATGGTGGGCATACCACCACACACTTTTCCTTATAAAGTTGTTTTATTGAGTTTATGTTTTATTGTTAACCATTGTTGATTTCTTTGCAGGAACGTCAAACTGCAGCACTGACCTGTTTATTCTGACAGCAACAGGGTCTTGCTTTCAGAATAGACATAAGTAGGTGTGTGCAGTGCTGTCGGATGAGATTTTTCATCCGCAGTTAAAAAAAAGAGAATATATGCCAAAGCATGGGGGCCTGGGGTGGCCAGTGGGTGGATGGCCCCCATGCTTCGGCATATATATTTTATATTTGTTGGCACATTTCATATGTGCCCACCATTAGAAGTGGGTGGATTGAGGGAGGTTTCTAATGGTGGGCATACCACACACTTTTTCTGGCAGAGATTTCTTCTCCTTTTTTTCATTCAGCCCACAGGCTGCATAAAGAAAAAAAGAACATAGCATATACACCCAACAAGGACCAGTGACGTATTGGTACATCACTGGACTTTGAATGGTTATACCAGGGTGATGCCTGCAGCTGCAGACATCATCCTGGTATCATTTTTTTCAGCCGGCAATGGGCTTTCATGTAAAAGCATTCCTAGTGGTTAATTAGCTGCAGAATTGCCTTTACAAGAAGCGGGAGAAAATGGCCCCCCCTCCCCCTCCCTGAGATAGCATTAAAAGTGATTAAAAAAAACAAAAAATAAAGGGGCAGTGTAAAAATAATTAAATAAATCAGAAAAAAAAAAAAAGGACCCTCGCTCATCCGCGCACGCGCACACCTGCGGTCGTGAGCCTTGACCCTTTACCAGTATGGAAACAGCGATTGCACCATGCATGTGAGGTATCGCCACGAACGTCAGATCAAGGGCAGTAATTATAGCTTTAGACCTCCTCTGTAAATCTAAAATGGTAGCTTGTAAAGGCTTTTAAAGCATTGCCTATAGATATTAAAAATGTATGCAGTTTGTCGCCATTGCACAGGGCATGTGTAATTTTAAAGCATGTCATGTTTGGTATCTATTTACTCAGCATAACATCATCTTTTATATCATACCAAATAATTGGCCAATATATTGTGTTTTTGTGCATTAAAATTAAAAAAAGTGTATATTTTTCAAAAAAATTGCGTTTGAAAAATCGCTGTGTAAGTAATATGTGAGATAAAAAATTGCACCACCCACCATTTTATTTACTAGGGTGTCTGCTCTAAGAAAATATATAATGTTTGGGGGTTCACTTTAATTTCCTAGCAAAAATACAAATTTTTTTAATGTGAACAAAAAGTGTCAGAAAAGGCTTGGTCTTCAGGTGGTTAGAAGAATGAGTGATGTGTGGCATAAACCTCTAATGCTGGGCATTAAATGCCCCCACCCCTCAAAATGACCCCTTTTTGGAAAGTAGACACCCCAAACTATTTGCTGAGAGGCATGTTGAATCAATAGAAGAATTTATTTTTTTACCACAAGTTTTTGGAAAATGAAGAAAGAAAATAAAAATATATTTTTTCTTTTCTTTTTTATATTTCAAAACCTTGTGAGAAAAAATGAGATCTGCAAAATACTTACCATGCCTCTTTTTAAATTTCTTGGAGTGTCTACTTTCCAAAAAAGGGTCATTTGGAGAGGTTTGTTGCTATCCTGGCATTACAGGGCCTCCGAAACTGTGATAGGTAGTGGGGAAGTGAAATGAAGAAGTTACGCACCTTCAGGCTTTCAAAGTGCTCATTGGATTTCAGGCTCCTGTATGTGGCTAGGCTCCCAAAAAGTGTCACACGTGTGGTATCCTCATACTCGGTAGAAGTAGCAGAATGTATTTTGGGGTATAATTCCACATATACCCATGGCTTGTGCAAGAAATAAATCATTTAAATGACAATTTTGTGTAAAAAAAAAACAAAAAAAAAGTTTTTGTCATTTTCCAGAAACTTGTAGAAAAAAAATAAATCTTCCATGGACACAATATGTCTCTCAGCAGATAGCTTAGGGTGTCTGCTTTCCAAAAAGGGGTCATTTGGGGGTGTTTGTTCTATCCTGGTATTTTAGCATCTCAAGAGATGTGATGGGCGGTCAGAAAGTAAAAGCTGTGTAAATTTCAAATTATCTATACCATAGTTTGTAGACGCTATAACTTTCACACAAAGCAATCAATATACACTTATTGGGATTTTTTTTTACCAAAAACATGTAGCAGAATACATTTTGGCTTAAATTTATGACTAACTTTGAGTTTACAATATATTTTTTATAGCTGAAAGTAGAAAAAATTGTTTTTTTTTCAAGATTTTCGTGTTTTTTTGTTTATAGCGCCAAAAATAAAAAGCGCACAGGTGATCAAATACCACCAAAAGAAAGCTCTATTTGTGTGAAAAAAAGGACGTAAATTTTGTTTGGGTACAGCACTGCATGACCGCGCAATTATCATTTGAATTAGTGCAGCGCTATATAGCAAAAAAAGGCATAAATTACAGTATCTATACCATAGTTTGTAGACGCTATAACGTTCACACAAAGCAATCAATATACACTTATTGGGATTTTTTTTACCAAAAACATGGAGCAGAATACATTTTGGCTTAAATTTATGACTAACTTTGAGTTTACAATATATTTTTTATAGCTGAAAGTAGAAAATATTGTTTTTTTTCAAAATTTTCGTGTTTTTTTTGTTTATAGCGCAGAAAATAAAAAGCGCACAGGTGATCAAATACCACCAAAAGAAAGCTCTATTTGTGTGAAAAAAAAGGACGTAAATTTTGTTTGGGTACAGCATTGCATGATCGCGCAATTATCATTTGAATTAGTGCAGCGCTGTATAGCAAAAAAAGGCATAAATTACAGTATCTATACCATAGTTTGTAGACGCTATAACGTTCACACAAAGCAATCAATATACACTTATTGGAATTTTTTTTACCAAAAACATGTAGCAGAATACATTTTGGCTTAAATTTATGACTAACTTTGAGTTTACAATATATTTTTTATAGCTGAAAGTAGAAAAAATTGTTTTTTTTTCAAGATTTTCGTGTTTTTTTGTTTATAGCGCCAAAAATAAAAAGCGCACAGGTGATCAAATACCACGAAAAGAAAGCTCTATTTGTGTGAAGAAAAGGACGTAAATTTTGTTTGGGTACAGCATTGCATGACCGCGCAATTATCATTTGAATTAGTGCAGCGCCAAACAGCAAAAAAATGCCTGGTCATTAAGGGGGGTAAATCCTTTGGGGCTCAAGTGGTTAAGTAAACTCCCCCTCAAAATACTACAAAGCTCTTTACTGCTGTCCCGTCTGTGTGTGCACGCTCGACTGTAAAACGGGGAAGAAGGTGTACCCCTTTACGGAGGATAGACAGCAGGACCTGTTCGCCTAAAGTGTGGTTTTCCCATGGGCATGGTCAACCCACCGTTCTTTACACAACACTGTTGTGAGAGAGGTGGGTGGTTAAATTTGCCAGACAAGCGACAAACCGCTGGCTGTTGTATTGCAGAACAGGTAGGGCGGTTGCGTGCCTCTCGCGCGCCCCCTACTTGTTTTGCAATATCACGTTTTAAACGTGATTTTGCCCAGCAGTGCCACCTTGTGGCTGTTTTTCCACGGTGGCTGGATGGCAAGCAGTTAAATACCCCTACCTACCTGCTCCATGTCATCTCCAGCTCTGTAACCTGATCTGCACATGCACAGCTCAGCCTACAGCTCCAGGCCAGTCTCTGCGTGTCAGAATGAATAGCTCCTGTGCATGCGCAGAAGTGATGTCATCTCGTGCCAGCCAATGAAGATGGAGAAGATGCAGGACAGGATTGTTGGCGGAAACGTGATTATATCGCTCCATTTGGTTCCATTTTTATTTCTGTTGTGAATGTTCCAACAGGAAGACTCTTGTATGGTTAGCACATCTGCCTTGCAGTAAAAATGGGTCATGGGTTTGATTCCCAACCATTGGCGTCTCCTGCATGGAGTTTGCATGTTCTCCCTGTGCCCGGTGCTCCGGTTTCCTCCCGCACTCCAAAGACATGCTGATAGGTTAACTGGATCCTGTCTAAATTGGCCCTAATATGTGCATGTATGAATGTGAGTTAGGGTCCTTAGATTGTACACCCCTTGAGGGTAAGGGACCGATGTGAATGTTCAATATATATATATGTGTAAAGCGCTGCGTAAATTGACGGCGCTATATAAGTACCTGAAATAAATAATAATGAGTTGGACCGCACTTTACAGAGGAGCCTTGGTGAGGCAGTGCGGCTTCCACATACATTTGCAAATGTCTACAACTAAAATCTATATGAGCAGATATAGATTTTTCCGTAGGTTACCGTGGTTATATAGCTTGTAAAGTTCATGGACTTACTGTGCAATGGGCTAAAGAGAGCTTGTAGACAGTCCTCCTTTGGGCTACCTCGAGGGGAATTTACTTAAAATGGGTGCAGACAGGATCCCTACTTTCCCTACTTTCATGTAAGTTGCCCTGCTCTCATTTAATGTGTTCTGCACCCATGTAATGTCCCTGCTCCCATGTAATGTGCCCTGCACCTATGTACTGTGCCCTGCTCTAATGTAATGTGCCCTGCTCCCATGTAATGTGCCCTGCTCTAATGTAATGTGTCCTGCACCCATGTAATGTGCCCTGCTCCCATGTAATGTTCCCTGCACCCATGTAATGTGCCCTGCTCTAATGTAATGTGCCCTGCTCCCATGTAATGTGCCCTGCTCCCATGTAATGTGCCCTGCTCCCATGTAATGTGCCCTGCTCTAATGTAATGTGCCCTGCACCCATGTACTGTGCTCTGCTCTAATGTAATGTGCCCTGCACCCATGTACTGTGCCCTGCTCTAATGTAATGTGCCCTGCACCCATGTAATGTGCCCTGCTCCCATGTACTGTGCCCTGCTCTAATGTAATGTGTCTTGCACCCATGTAATGTGCCCTGCTCCCATGTAATGTGCCCTGCACCCATGTACTGTGCCCTGCACCCATGTACTGTGCCCTGCTCTAATGTAATGTGCCCTGCACCCATGTACTGTGCCCTGCTCTAATGTAATGTGCCCTGCACCCATGTAATGTGCCCTGCTCCCATGTACTGTGCCCTGCTCTATTGTAATGTGTCCTGCACCCATGTAATGTGCCCTGCTCCCATGTAATGTGCCCTGCACCCATGTACTGTGCCCTGCTCTAATGTAATGTGCCCTGCTCCCATGTACTGTGCCCTGCTCTATTGTAATGTGCCCTGCCCCATGTAATGTGCCCTGCACTCATGTAATGTGCCCTGCTCCCATGTAATGTACCCTGATGCCCCCCATGTAGTGCACCCTCCTGCCTGTATATTATGTCCTCCTGACCCCCTGTACCTCACCCTGCTGCCCCTTGTACACTGCTTATCTCAAGTTGGACCCAATATTCCATTCAGAAAAAAGCAAGCACACGTTTCACATTAAATAGCTAAAACGGTTCCTCCGAGGTTAAAGGGCTGAGAATCCCTGCTGTAAATGTTCTCTGTATAAGGAGCTGGCATTGACCATGCTATTTATAAATCCTGAAAATAGGCCAAATGAACCAAATGAGGCTATGCCTCATCCTTCCCAAATTAGGTGTCAGAATTCTAGTCCCATGAAAATGCACCAGTAGTCCTCATGCACACGGGACGTTTTTACAGCGGCTGTTTTTGGCTTTTGATGTTTTTTTTCTACAGCCAGTAAACCCCCCAGCATGTCAATCACCAGGTCACGGGCGGTGATTACTTGCTGGCGCCCAGTGATTTCCGACGATCTCAGAAATCAGGTAGGAGAACTGTTTTGTTTACTAACAGTTCTCCTTCTTGTCAGCTCAGGCACACTGCTTTAAATGGCTCTGAGAGGCAGAAAATTCTCATTGCTCAAGGAACCCCTATCACCTCTGCATTGTACTTCTTTTTTTTTTGCATTGTACTTCTTTTTCAAGGATGAAAAGGATGAAGGATGTAAAACAGAACTTTACTGACATCTAGTGGCTAATGTATAAAATACAGGTAGACATGTTTTTAAAGCACGTGTCCACATACAGAACAGCTTCTCATCCATCTGTACACCCTGAGGGAGGTGCGCATGTTGCAATGACTACAGCGGAGCTCCATAGAGGACCCACAAGTGAATGTAGCCACACGAACAATAGAAATCTTCTGCAGCAATTTCTCAATGAATATTGAGAAGAGTAGATCTATGCTGCATTCGCTCCAACCTTTTTGTCCTTTTTGTGAACTGGTTTCCAAAACTGAACTGCATGTTGCAGATGATGTCCTACTAAGTCTTTGCAAAGGGGAAAAATGATGGGGTTGATTTACTAAAGGCAAATAAACTGTGCACTTTGCATATTCAGTTGCACTCATTTTCCTTAGTTAATATAGTAAAGTGCTGAACAAACTGTTGGTGCTATATAACTCCTGTATGATAATATTGATGATAAAAATAATAATGATAATAATGTGGTGAAGATTCACTTTATGTAAAGCAGTGTTTCTCATTCTTTTTTTCAGTCAAGGCACCCTTTAAAATTATGGACAGTCCTGAGGAACACCATTCAAAAAAATTGACTGTCCCTATTTTTAAAAGTGCACCCCATTCTAAAATGTGAAAAACTATTCTAATAGTGTTATATAATGCAGCAACATCCACACACGTAGGGAATCCAACATTAGAGGTGATTTATTCTTCCAAAGCAAATATACTTTTGCACACTGGTACTGACCAGTATTCCAGTGTTTCTCCTCTCCCTCAGTTTTTCTCCATCACTGAGCTGATGTGACCCCAGCACTAATGGAGAGGGGAAGAGGAGGGGCAAACTAGGATGCTGTGCAGGCAGCTGACATCCTCCTTATCAACTGATGATGTCATTGGTTATCAGGAACCCGGCGGCTAGAAGGTTGTAATGGTGCACAATGAAAACCTGTGGCTTTGTTCCACTCTCTGGCTTATATAAAAGTTTTGCACATTTTGCCAAGGCACCTCTGAAGAAATCCCAAGGCACCCTGTTTGAGAAAGGCTGATGTAAAGAATACTCAATGAGGTGCAAGAAAAATGTTAAAAAAAAAAGCATTTTTGCTTGCACAGGATTGGATGCTGGAAATCATTAGAGCTTCATCTCATTTACTAAGCTTTGGGGAAAATAAGTGTACCTGCACTTGCAGAGTGCACAGTCTATTTGCCTTTAGTAAATCAACCCCTATGCCTCTCTTTCTCTCTGGAGTATAATCCTCTTTTAAAGTGGGAATAAATTCCCATTGGACACTTGTACCTACAGGGCAGCTTATAATAAAGCCTAATACACCAATATATATATTGCTGAGCCTCCCTAAGTGCAAAAATCCTCACAAATAACCATATTACCTAGAAAGTGCATAAAAGTGCTAATAATATCAAAGTGCAAGTGCATAGATTACATAGAATCATATCCCCACATGTGCCAAAATATAAATCTCATAAATCACTAATCATTAATATTGAAATAAAGTGCTATTTCTAAAATGCATATATAATCAGGGGCGGACTGACCATTGGGAAACTCGGACACTGCCTGAGGGCCCCGGGGTCAGTAGGGGGCCCCATGAGATGCCCCTGGTACCTTTTTCATAGGCTTTTTTGAGTTTGGGCAAGGACACAGGGGCCCCATGATCCCCTATTGCCCAGGGGCCCCATGAGTTGTCAGTCCGCCCCTGTATATAATTGATAAAAACGTCCATAAATGCATGCAATAATTATAAAATAAAGTCCATGTAGTTTTCCAAACTCATGCATAAGTGCATAATCTTCCACCGTTCAAAATCCGTGCTCACCTCCACTATGCGACCTGCCCTCTTACAGGTCAAAGTGCTTATTTCCTTATATTTGGAATCCTGAAGGTATTCTCTCTCTCATATATGGACTCTCTCCCATCCAATCATCTCACTTTCAATGATTCAAATGGATTCTGCTATTTGTATGTAACTGGCCTTTCAAATGAGCGGTTTCTGGTCTGCGGTGAAAACTCACACAAGAGAGGGGACTCCCTTAGTGTAGTATTTAAAGGAATCACATTTATTAACCTCCTTAGCGGTATTCCCGAGTGTAGCTCGGGGTAACATTTCAGTACCAAAAGCGGTAACCCCGAGCTACACTCGGGAATACCATGCGGCACTGCTCCGGCATGTGTTCTTCACTTACCTTACCCTGCGCTCCCACGATGTGTCCCCTGCAGCGTCCCCGGCCATCTCCTCCGGCCGATGCCGGCATCCGACTTCTGTGTCCTGTCCCTGTGACGTCGGGACGTACGGGCGCCGCCGCCGTAGGCGGCGGGAAATTTAAAAATTTTAAAAAATGTCATTTTTCTTTTTTTACATTTTACATAGTAAAACATTGCTGTCTCAACCAATTTTACATACATTTTGTCCCGAGTGCTTTGTCCTGCACCCTGCCTGCATTTTGTCTGTTCTTTCTGCCTGGAAACTGAGAAACGTCCATGGCGTCCAAAAAGTGTCCCTTTAGGTCAAAAGCGGTTTAGATCAGCTAGAAAACAGCGATAGTAAATCAGAACCACTTGCAGAATTGAGTGATAATGATTCGTGGGGAAATTCGTCATCAGACACTGAAAACGATTCTGCGACTTTGCTCAGCAATGTGCGAACTTGGTGCTATATTTCAAATTTCAGTGTTTTTGGTTTGATTATATTATTGAATTAAATTTTTTATTATTTTTATATTATTTTTATGATTATTTATTAAATTATAATTTATGATTTTGTGTTTCAAATTTTATCATACCCGGGATGTTTACTAGACTCTTGTTCGGACAGATTTCAGTGAGTTTTTCCTAAAAATTACAGGCCTACAATTAAAAAAATACATATTTCCATGCAAAAAAATGGTACCGCTTTCAGCACCAAAAATCTGAAATAATCATACCGCCAGGGAGGTTAAATAAAAAATGTACTTACAAGCTGTTAAAAACAATTTGCATATCTGTAAGTCACGGAGCTAGCACTCTCATGCCACTTCCGCTTTATTATAGGAATTTTTTGGTGGGAACACTTTTTGTTGTGAGCAGCCACCCATAATTAGAAGAAATAGATAACACACAGATTGGTGGCATGGGATTAATTATACACATTTTGAGGTTCATTTATAATAAAGCTTACCTGTAGGTACAAGGAATATCTAATAAATGTGCATCGTTTAGAACAGGGGTCTCCAAACTTTCTAAACAAAGGGCCGGTTTACAGTCCTTTAAAATTTAGGGGGGCCAGACTGTGGCCAGTGGGAGAAGAAGATGCAGTAGTTGGGAGTAAACATGGCCCCATCATTGGTATTAGGGGGAGGAATAGTGCACCATCTTTGGTTTCAATAGGAGAAATTGTGCTGCATTATTGGTGTCACTGGGAGGAATAGTGCCCCATCATTAGTGTCAATGGGAGGAATAGTGCCCCATCATTAGTGTCAATGGGAGGAATAGTGCCCCATCATTGGTGTCAATGGGAGGAATAGTGCCCAATTATTAGTATCAACGGGAGGAATAGTGCCCCATCATTGGTATCAATGGGAGGAAAAGTGCCCCATCATTGGTGTCAATGGGAGAAATAGGGCCCATCAATGGTATCAATGGGGGAAGTAGTGCGCCATCATTGTTGTCAATGGAAGGAATAGTGCCCCATCATTGGTATTGATGGGAGAAATAGTGCCCCATTATTGTTGTCAATGGGAACAATAGTGCCCCATCATTGGCATCAATGGGAGGAATAGTACCCCATCATTGGTATTAATGGGAGGAATAGTGCCCCAACATTGGTACCAATGAAAGGAAAAGTGTCCCATTGTTGGTTTCAATAGGAGGAATAGTGCCCCATCATTGGTATCAATGGGAGAAATAGTGCCCCATCATTGGTATCAATGGGAAAAATAGTGCCCCATCATTGGTATCAATGGGAGAAATAAAGCCCCATCATTGTTGTAAATGGGAGGTATAGTGCCCAATCATTGGTATCAATGGGAAGAATAGTGCCCCATCATTGGTATCAATGGGAGAAATAGTGCCCCATCATTGTTGTAAATGGGAGGAATAGTGCCCCATCATTGGTATCAATGGGAGGAATAGTGCCCCATTGTTGGTTTCAATAGGAAGAATAGTGCCCCATCATTGCTGTCAATAGAAGGAATCGTGCCCCATCATTGCTGTCAATAGAAGGAATAGTGCCCCATTGTCAAAGTCAGTGGGAGAAACTATGCCACACTGTTGCTTGCAGTGTGAGGAACAATGCCTCGAGGGCCAGATAAAAGCAAGCAAAGGGCCACATCTGGCCCCTGGGCCGCAGTTTGGAGACCACTGGTTTAGAAGATATTCAGTATCCCTGCAGCTGCTGACATCACTTGCGCATATGCTCTGAAGGAACGGCATGTGTGGGAGTGACCTCATTGCAGCTCTGCCAATCAAGCACCTAGAGCCCTCAAATCTGGAAGGAAGACCAGGTGAAGGTAGAAGCCCTGTCAGCAGTGACAGTTCGCCGCTAGAGGGTTAAAGATAAGGCATTCATCATGTACAACAATGTGATGCATACTAGCACATTAGAACATTACCTTGCAGGGAGAAGATTTTTTTTTTAGCCAGCTTTACTACAACTTTAATACAATACATTATCTTGCTTGCTCTAGAAGATGCAGACTGGCATAGTGTGGTGCTATTAAATCTCAACTCTGGGTAGTGCCCCCTGCAAGGGTTTTATGCATGTCTAGAAAATGAGGAATAAGGTGTTTATTCCTTGCTCTAACACAGGGGTGTCAAACTGGCGGCCCTCCAGCTGTTGTGAAACTACAAGTCCCATCATGCCTGTACCTTTGGGAGTCATGCTTGTAACTGTCAATCTTGCAATGCCTCATGGGACTTGTAGTTTGGCAACAGCTGGAAGGCCACCAGTTTGACACCCGTGCGGCTAGTGGCTTCTTTCCATTTTTGTGACAACTCCCCCCCCCCAGCCCACGTTCTAAGGCACTCCTCCCTGCACTCCTATATTTTACTCCTCACATACAATGCAGGACTAATATTCCTTCATTGTTTGCTATGATGCAGAGGGACCTTCCATAGCCTGAAGCATCAGGAAGAAGAGGAGAGCGATGGATATGGTAAGTTTTGAAGCGTCTTCCTCTACCCCACTAGACTAATTGTAATCCTTGCAGTCCAGGTGCCTGTGTTTTTATATCCATTCTTTAGTCTATGATCTACCTGAGCTCCCACATTCTTCTCAATTTTTGACCCTTCTAGTTGTACTCCTAGAAACTATGATGCTGCATGTTTTCAGCCCCGCAAGTATAGAGCTTTCCAATGTAACTATACATATACCATACCTGTGGGATCCCCCTGGAAGTGCAAAAACAGAAAACGCAATGCAAAAACACATCAAGTGCAACCTGCAGAGGTGTGAACCTAGGGTTAATCATTATAAATTGGTTAAAAAGTAAGGATCCCAACACTGAACCCTGGGGTACACCTCTGATAACCACAAATCATTCAGAGTGTGGTTCATTAATCACTACTCTCTGAATACGGTCTGTAATCCAGTTTTCTTTCCATTTACTGAATTTACGAAGCTTTTAGACCTTAACAAATGCATCAGCCACATGTCAAACACTTTAGCAAAGTCCAAGTATACTAGTTCCACTTCCAATCTTTTTTTAAATCAGAAAAAAAGGTTTATTTAACAGAACACAGAAACATATTCCAAAATACCTGTGTCATAGTAACAGCATATAGTGAAGATGTTAACCAGGATTAGGGTACAGATTCTTAGAAATCATACAATCACATTATAAAGTGGAAAAAAGTACCCATATGGAAGAAAAATATATTTGAAATATATTTATAAAAATATTCTTCCCAAATATAGTGCCATATATTTGAAATGCTACACTTTTGGCCATATTCAATATATTTCAAAATATATTTCAATATATCTATATATATATCTATATATATATATATATATATATATATATATATATATATATATATATATATTTATTTTTTATTTGAAATAGATTTGTATTTTTAAAGACATACAGTATAAAAATGCATTTCAACATGCAGTATATATATATATATATATATATATATATTTTATTTTTTTTTATATGTATTGAATATGGCCAAAATTGTAGCATTTCAAATATATGGCAATATATTTGGGAAGAATATTTGTAAAATATTTTTCAAATATATTTTTCTTCCATGTGGGTAGACTTTACAACATCCTCACCCACCGCTGATAAGTAAACAGGGCAAAAGATAAAAAGCATCAAAATCATAACTGGAACAGTTTTGTGACCACTCAAATACTAAATCAAAATGGATCCATCCTAGGGAGAGAGCCCCACCACTAAGAAGCTCAACCATATCCTAACAAACGAGGTATCCCCAGCTCTAGTGAAGCTAGGCCAGGGACCGACAGTCAGCCATCCCATATTTGATCAAATTTAGCTGGGCATCCCCTATGTTGGTATATGAGTTTTTCACAGCGCAGAGTAGTGTGCATGGTGGTAAGCCAGCCCTGCATAGACAGGGGTGAAGGGCTCTTCCAGCACAACAAAATCACCTTTCGGGCTTGGAACAGAGCTCTAGATACTGCCTTCTTAAAAAAAGCATCAGGGATCACCAGATCCAAAATACCCAAAATGCAAGACAGGGGGTCCAATGTTAACTTGAGTTGATAGGCCTGGTTAATGATACCTAGGACACTGACCCAGTATCTAAGTATCTATGAAGCTTGGGACAGCACCATAACATGTGAATCAGGTCGCCATGGTCCCTCCGACACCCAGGACAGAGGGGTCAGCCATCCAGTACAGTTCAAGAGGGGTATAGTGTACTCTAAGCAGTATATACAACTGTGAGAGGCGCTGAGACACATTCAAGGAACTGTAGCAAACCGCCTCCACCTCCACTCCTTTGTCTAGGTTTTTGCTTACTTTCATAAAAAGAAAGCAGACTTGTCTTTTGTGAATCAATGCTGATTACAGCTTATAATATTGCTTTCTAGAAGATATTCTTCTGCTACAAAAGGCACCACAGTGGTCCAGAGGCGGACTGACAACTCATGGGGCCCCCGGGCAATAGGGGATCATGGGGCCCTGTGTCCTTACCCATAGTCAAAGCACACCCAAAAAAACCTATAAAAGGTACCAGGGGAATTTCATGGGGCTCCCTACTGATCCTGGGCCCTCGGGCAGTGCCCCTGCAGTGGTCTTATCCCAACCCTTTGGTATAAAGCCAGCCATTTCAAAATCTCTAAAAATTTGAAAAAATGGCTTGGAAATACCAAAGCTTCCTCTTTGCTCCAATTAGTGACCCTGTAAGGAAAAAAAGCCTGCCATTCCATAGTCAGTACAAGTGTCTGTACTTGGCTCTGCTTCAATCACCTTCTGTGGAAGACCCTAGAATTCCCTAAAATTCCTTTGTAGGTGTTGGCTTCTTAAAAAAGTAAAAACTTGCATGGGATTAAGAGACCCCCCCCCCCCCCCCACCAATATAACTCTGGCAATAAATCCTGATGACGGGGCAAATGCGTTTATTAGGAATTTTTATGTTTATTTATATTTTACATGACAATTTATTCACACTATCACGCTTGTGGTCACATGTGTGTTCTGTTTGCACTATTTCTGTGTTGATATTTTATGGGGGATGTTTTTGTTTTTTTGGGGGGATTTTTTTGTTAGCATTTTTACTTACATGCATTATTTTCTTTCAGTCCCATTTTTGACACATTTTATGCACTAGTCCCATTTGGACTATTTGTATGTTCACTATCACTTTCAGATCCACATTAGGATCTATTCACACACACATTATTGTGTGAGTATTGTAGACACTTGTATCACCTTGTTGATGGTTATTCACTTCTTAATCTTTTTCACTTGTATGATCCCTGGGGGATCAAGTTTCATTTGGCTGTTACAGTTGTGTTCAAAATAATAGCAGTCAGACATCACTAACCTGATCAATCACTGTTTTTGGTAGAAATGATATTTCTACATGGCAAATAATTTACTAGCAGGTGTAGTAGAGTAATAGAAATCCAACAGACCCAACAGTTATGACATGCATGCTGCTGATTCTGTGTAATTGAATCACTAATTGAAAGGGGCATGTTCAAAATAATAGCAGTGTGGAGTTCTATTAGTGAGGTCATTCATTCTTTGAAAAACAGGTGGTAATTATTGCCCTTATTTAAGGAAGGAAGGCAGCAAATGTTGTACATGCTGCTTACAGTGCATTTCTCTCTGAAATTCTGAGGAAAATGGGTCGTTTCAGACATTGTTCAGAAGAACAGCGTACCTTGATTAAAAAGTTGATTGAAGAGGGGAAAACATATAAAGAAGGGCAGAAAATGATAGGCTGCTCAGCTAAAAGGATCGCAAATGCTTTAAAATGGCAACCAAAACCTGAAAGACGTGGAAGAAAGCGAAAAACTACCATTCGAATGTATAGAAGAATAGCCAAAATGGCAAGGACTCAGCCAACAATCAGCTCCAGGAAGATGAAAGAAGGTGTAAAGTTCCCTGTGAGGACTGTTACAATTAGAAGACGCCTATGTGAAGCCAAGCTATCTGCAAGAAGCCCCCGCAAGGTCCCACTGTTGAAAAAAAGACATGTGCTGAAGAGGTTACAATTTGCCAAAGAGCACATTGACTGGCCTAAAGAGAAATGGCGCAACATTTTGTGGACTGATGAAAGTAAGATTGTTCTTTTTGGATCTAGTGGCCGGAGACAGTTTGTCAGACGACCCCCAAACACTGAATTCAAGCCACAGTACCCTGTGAAGACAGTGAAGCATGGTGGTGCAAGCATCATGATATGGGGATGTTTCTCATACTACGGTGTTGGGCCTATTTATCGCATACCAGGGATCATGGATCAGTTTGAATACATCAGAATACTTGAAGAGGTCATGCTGCCGTATGCTGAAGAGGAAATGCCCTTGAAATGGGTGTTCCAACAAGACAACGACCCCAAACACACCAGTAAACGTGCAACATCTTGGTTCCAGACCAACAAGATTGACGTTATGGAGTGGCCAGCCCAATCCCCAGATCTTAATCCAATAGAAAACTTGTGGGGTGACATCAAAAATGCAGTTTCTGAGGCAAAACCAAGAAATAGAGAAGAACTGTGGAATGTAGTCCAATCATCCTGGGCTGGAATACCTGATCACAGGTGCCAGAAGTTGGTTGACTCCATGCAACACAGATGTACAGCAGTTCTCAGAAACAGTGCGACTACAACCAAATATTCATTAAGTGATTCAAAGGAAAGCAAAATCTTCAAACATTTTTCAGTTTATATAGTGAATGTTTGAGTTTGTAAAGAAGAATACAAACACTGCTATTTTTTTGAACAGTCTAATATTCACTTTTCTTCCATTTTTTTAGAGGAACAACACAAATTTGATCTATTTTTCTTCATGTTTTGATTTGGAATAGAATGTGTCGTGTTCCCAATGCATTTGTGTGGATGGAAATAAAAGCTATTAGAAGGATTTTGAGCTTTATTCACTTTTTTCAACACACTGCTATTATTTTGAACACAACTGTATATCACTAGGCATTTATGAGGACTCGGTCACGTTGTGTATTTTGCTTTATATTTACATCATTTATTTATATTTATGTTTTTTATTCACTTATACTTTGGTTATGATATTCTTTTATGCACTTAGTTTTACATAGATAGCGCTACATCATTTACTGAGTTATTTGTCTATAGATCATTAGGTATATGACTGGATGGTGACGGCTTCATTAGTTTATTAATTTAGTGGTCTAGCTAGGAGCGAAGGAGGTTTTCATTCACAAATGCAAAGGTGCTCACTGTAAAGCTGTAGGTTAGTCTGTTGTTTTTTCCTATGAATTTACTTTTAAATATGTACAGTATATACAGTATATATATATATATATATATATATATATATACACTATATATTACTAAACGTATTGGGCATCCCAGTTTAAGCAGCAATAGACCCCTCCCTCAACAGTAGATCCCTTCCAGCAACAATAGATCTCTCCAGCAACAATAGACTACCATGCAAAAACAGATCCTTTCCAGTGACAATAGATCCCTCAGCAGCCAGCATCAATAGACTTTCCAGGACACCCCAGTACCCCTTGCCATTACATACATTCAGTGCTGGAGGTGCCGGTTTCCCTGTGTTCCTGCAGGAAAAAAAAGCCCTGTACATACATACACAAAACACATTTATATTTTTTTAGACAGAGAGAGGGGCCACATTTATTAGTCTATGTGCATATCCACAATACATCGCACAGATGTTTTTTGTAAGTTCCAAAGCATTCATTTTAACTGGTTCCCGCCCAGCCTATGGCCAAATGGCGGCCGGCAAAAACCCTCGTCCCTCCGGGTGGACGCCATATGGTGTCCTTTCGGGCATGCGCAGTTTGCATGCCCGAAGAGCCACGCAATGGCGCGATCTGTCACCAGCCATGTACCTCGGACACGGCCGATGACAGATCTGTGTTTCGGCCGTGTTGCCAGTACCATGTGACCTGCTGTGACCAATCACAGCAGGTCACATGACAGTTGTGTGCAATGGATGGCTTCATTCATGCCATCCATTGTATACTAGTATGTCTAGCTGTGAATGGTCACTGCGATCACATGCACAAGCTGGGCCAATCACAGCCCAGCTGTGTCATGTGATTAGCTGTGGCCAAATCACAGTTAAGAAAAAAAAAATCCTGAATGAATCGGTTTCATTCAGGTAAATGCTTGCTTATAGCAAAGTAATTCTTTGCTATACGCAAATTGTGTAAAAAAAAAAAAATATAGATCACTTCCCCAAAGTAGTACAGTGTTACTATGGTAACATTATACTACTTTGGTCATACTACTTTGAAATATGAAAAAAAATCTTAAAAAAAGAGAAAAAAAGTAATACAAAATAAAAAAAAGTTAAAAATAAAAAAAATATATATATATCAATTATTTTTTTTTCGTACTGTCACCAGTCAGTGTCCCTGAGCACCACCATGCGCTGTACTGCACTGGTGACAGTATGTAAAAAAAAAAATAGTGAAAATCATTTTTTTTTATTTCTTCATTTCCGAAAA
Organism: Staurois parvus; assembly: GCF_062004578.1. Lineage (NCBI taxonomy): Eukaryota > Metazoa > Chordata > Amphibia > Anura > Ranidae > Staurois > Staurois parvus. Next base: position 48,928 of record NW_028319428.1, read on the forward strand.
ATGATGACAAAAAAACTTCAAAAAACTCGCCATGCCTCTTATGAAATACGTTGAACTGTCTGCTTTGCAAAAAGGGGTCATTTGGGGGATATCTGTACTGTTCTGACATTCTTGGACCTCAAGAAATTAGATTGGCTGTCAGTACTTCAGGATTGATCAATATTCAGATCTATACCACCGTTTGTGAACTCTATAACTTTCCTACAGACTAAATAATACATCCTAATTTGGGTTATTTTCACCAAAGACATGTAGTAGAACACATTTTGGCCTAAATTTATTAAGAACAATTATTTATTTGCAAAGTTTTATAACAGAAACAAAGAAAAGTGTTTTTTTTTCAAAATGTTTGGTCTTTTTTGGTTAATTTAGCAAAAAATAAAAACCCCGGCGGTGATTAAATACCACCAAAAGAAAGCTCTAGTTGTGTGAAGAAAATTATAACATTTTAGTTTGGGTACAATGTTGTATGACCGCACAATTGTCATTCAAATTGTGAGCACTGAAACCTGAAAAATGGCCTGGGCAGGACGGGGGTAAAAGTGCCCGGTATGGAAGAGGTTAACAATCCAAGCGGAAAGCCAGTGTGGAGCTCATATAAGTGTGCACTAGATGGCGATGTTGAGATGTTAAGTTTTCTTCGAAAAAAGGTGAATTTGGTTATTGAGCAGTAAAGTTTCCGATTCCCGTGCCTGTGTCATCGCATGAAACCTTGGGATCCATAGACATAGGACCATTGCTGCCTGCTGGGTTGTATCATATTATGGCAGCCCCCAGCCCACTGATGGTAGAGGAAACCGCCGCTACCTGGTCACCTGGGCCATATTTATGTGTGATGGGTAAAGTTGCCAACTTTTTTTGCTAACAAATACCAGCCGCAGTGGGTGTGGCTTTTAAAAGAAGGGTTCTGTGTGGTTTGTTAAAATGTTACTAAACCCAGGACCCTGCATTCACTATATCTGGTCTCCTTGGATCCTGCATTCACTATATCTGGTCTCCCACAGTACACACAACATGGACATGCAATTATTTTAGTAACTATAAACTATTAAATACCTTTTCTAATCAGCAGTATATAGCAGTCTTGTGATTTTTATCAATGTCCAGCTGAGCACATGTTAAAGTTTGTAGGAGGAGTTTTCATTTTGCTCTAGGAGGATGCAGGATCACTGACCCTCTGTCTGGACAGTGCTGATTGACCCTGTGCTGATCACATGCATTCTCCCAAGAAAAAAAAAACGCTTTAACAATACACACCAAACTGAGCATGTTCAGAGTGACTCCACACAATATGTCTTATCAGGATATAAGAGGGGGAAGATCAGAGAAGTCAGGATCAAACATTGTTTTTACACAATGCAGAGGATTAACCCCTTAGGTTACGCATCAGGGGCGGACTGACAATTCGGGCATTGCCGAGGGTCCGGGGTCAGCAGGGGGCCCAGTGAGAGGCTCACTGGGCACAGTTCACTAAGCGGTATCTTACCACATCCGAGTATGCGGTAGGATACCGCACAGCATTTTTTAAAAAAAGTTTGAATTCACCAAAAAACACTACTAAAATATCCCGTGAGTTATTTTATCAAGTCATGCGATATTTTAGTATTATTATTATTATTATACAGTATTTATAAAGCGCCAATAGTTCGCTCAGCGCTGTACATTACAAAGGGAGACAGAACATGTGACAGAACAATACCAATACAATGCAAAACATGAGGGGATCAAGGGCCCTGCTCTTTCGAGCTTACAATCTAGGAGAAGTAGTGAAAACCATGCAGAGTTAATGTTTCAGCTGTCCGCGGGGTTCCCACTGACAGCTGAATGTAAAAGATAGAATTGCCAGCAATTAAAAAAATAATTTAAAAAACAGCGTGGGGTCCCCCCCTCCATCCATACCAAGCCCATTGTTTCTGGTATGGGTTTTGAGGGGAACCCCCACGCCAAAAGTGGAAAAAAAAATAGCGTGGGGGTACTCCCCAAAATCCATAGCAGACCCTTTTCCAAGCATGCAGCCTGGCAGATCAGCAAAGGGGGGGAATAAGCGAGTGCCCACCCCCCCTTGAACCAAGCCTGTTCTTGTGCATTTCTTCCAGATCTGTACAGTAATCCAAGATAATAAAGACCGGTCACTGCTGCTCTCCCTTCTTGGTGACTGATCTTGTGTCCGCCCCCTCCTATAGTTTTCTGCAGGGAGCCTGTGGTGGGTGGGGCCTGCTCAGTCCCTCCCACAGCTCTTTCCTCTGCACATGCTATATACAGCACAATGATGATGTCACCTCTACCCAGGTAATAACTGGGTTTGCAAAGTCTTTTAATGCACACAAAATAGATTTAAATCTTTTGTCATTGTAAAGAATTATATTTCAATAAACGTTTTTGTACCTAGAGTTCAACTTTAAGCTGTTAAAGGGGGGATTGTGGCTGAGTCAACTTTATTTCCATGACTGCCACACACAGTTTGGAGACCAATTATAAGTCTGAATATCAGCAGATCACAATTCTGCAAACTATTATCAGTTTGTTAAGATTTGTGACCACGCCCTGTCAGTCACCTCCCCCTTCCTCACCCCTCGTTTTCTACTTTTATCCTTTTTCGCTTCTACTTTTTCTCCTAGATTGTTGAATATAAATCGTATTTATAAAAAAAATACCAAAATAGGAGAAGCCCAATCATATATATTCAGTAGTCAAATATCTTGGACTTTATATAAGCAGGCTGCTGTTTTATGATATCACCATGCCGCTTCTCCACCTCTTCCAATCAGAGAACACTTTAAACTTGCTCAGAAAATGCAAAACAATCTCTGAATGGCACCCATGGTGAGCGGCTCAAGTTGGACCAATGTAACTATGTATAAAATATCCAGGGGCGGACTGACCATTCGAGCACTGCCTGAGGGCCTGAGGGCCCGGGGTCAGTAGGGGACCCCATGAGATGCCCCTGGTACCTTTTATTGGCTTTTTCATAGGCTTTTTTGGGTGTGGGCGAGGACACAGGGGCCCCATGATCCCCTATTGCCCGGGGGCCCCATGAGTTGTCAGTCCGCCCCTGAAATATCCATACGTGAAGTTCTGCTTTAAGGTGAGCTTGCCCTTTAAAAGTCACCCCCTGAATACAAGTGTCAGGCAGGCCATAGATGATACAATTTTCTTTTCTTCCACCATGGGTGGAAGGAAAGAAAAGTGCTTGATTCCCCCATCAACGCTGATTCCCTCCCACAGCATTACTGTGTTCTGTAGTCAGGAAGCCTTCCCTGCGGCAGAACACAATGATTACTGCTGGCTGATATACCCACCGGCAGTGTTCACATGCATAAAATCAGACAGGCTGGTTGTACTGAAGTTGATCGATGGCTAGCCATCAATCCATCTATGGCCAGCTTTAGAATTTCATTATTAGTGGAAAAGCGCTTAAAGTATGAAAAGTGCAAAGGTTTAAATTGCATTGTGTTCAATAGTTTAAAGTTTTAATAGCAATAATACACACACATCTCCACCCACCCAGTCATACAATCATTGGTGGTCAGTGGCATTTTAAAAGGCCCCACCCTTCATCACTGGTGGTCCGCGGCATATTAAAACCTTCCAAAACACTCCCAGAACGTTAGTGACCAGTGGCATTTAAACTTCACCAAAACAATCCCACAATCATAGTTGATCACTGGCACTTTAAAATCCCTACATCTTATTACTGGTGGTGAGCGGCACTTTAAAACCCAAAAAGCAATCCCAAAAGACTGGTGGTTAATGGCCTTTTAACCCCACCCCCACCTTCAATTGCAGCCTTCCCATAGGATTGATTAATTCCTTGAATCCTTCATTCTGTAGTGAGAGGAAGAGGAGGGAACAACAATATAAACAGTACTACACTATTTACATTGGTGATCTCTGTGATTGGTAATCACATCTATCCCATGGCACAGAGCCACCCTGATCGTCTCTGTGCCCTTACTAAATGTTCTCCATTGACTAATGGCAGGAGTAAGAGCTTTGTGTGTGTGCAAACAAAAGTCTGTACTGGTACATCCATCCACCCATGTAAGGAGGTTAAACTTTTCAGGCCCCAGATTAGCACCCCCTTTAAACTTCTCTTTAGACCAGCCCCCCTAAACTTTAATTCAGACTCCAGATCAGTATCAGCTTATATCACATGACCAGAAACAAGATGTGTGGATAGTTTTCCACACCTTCCTGTATAGGCACCATGCTAGTTGAAGGTTTGATACCATTGCTGGGTTGTTGGAAAAAGCATTCAGCACTGCCAGAACATAGGGTGGGTCTGCGGGACCCTTGTATTTATTTCAAAGTCCCCAGGTTAGTTGGGAGGTATACTGTAGTCACTATGCCACAAAGAACAAAATTGTAAATTCGATCATTACATATACAGTGGGGGCAAAAAAGTATTTAGTCAGCCACCAATTGTGCAAGTTCTCCCACTTACAAAGATGAGAGAGGCCTGTAATTGGCATCATAGGTAGACCTCAACTATGAGAGACAAATGAGAAAAAAAAATCCAGACAATCACATTGGCTGATTTGGAAAGAATTTATTTGCAAATTATGGTAGAAAATAAGTATTTGGTCACCTACAAACAAGCAAGATTTCTGGCTCTCACAGACCTGTACCTTCTCCTTTAAGAGGCTCCTCTGTCCTGCACTCATTACCTGTATCAATGGCACCTGTTTGAACTTGTTATCAGTATAAAAGACACCTGTCCACAACCTCAAACAGTCACACTCCAAACTCCACTATGGTGAAGACCAAAGAGCTGTCGAAGGACACCAGAAACAAAATTGTAGACCTGCACCAGGCTGGAAAGACTGAATCTGCAATAGGCAAGTAGCTTGGTGTGAACAAATCAACTGTGGGAGCAATAATTAGAAAATGGAAGACATACAAGACCACTGATAATCTCCCTCGATCTGAGGCTCCACGCAAGATCTCACCCCGTGAGATCAAATTGATCACAAGAACGGTGAGCAAAAATCCCAGGACCACATGGGGGGACCTAGTGAATGACCTGCAGAGAGCTGGGACCAACGTAACAAAGGCTACCATCAGTAACACACTACGCCGCCAGGGACTCAGATCCTGCAGTGCCAGACATGTCCCCCTGCTTAAGCCAGTACATGTCCGGGCCCGTCTGAGGTTTGCTAGAGAGCATTTGGATGATCCAGAAGAGGATTGGGAGAATGTCATATGGTCAGATGAAACCAAAATAGAACTGTTTGATAGAAACACAACTCGTCGTGTTTGGAGGAGAGAGAATGCGGAGTTGCATCCAAAGAACACCATACCTACTGTGAAGCATGGGGGTGGCAACATCATGCTTTGGGGCTGTTTCTCTGCAAAGGGACCAGGACGACTGATCCATGTACAGGACAGAATGAATGGGGCCATGTATCGTGAGATTTTGAGTGCAAACCTCCTTCCATCAGCAAGGGCATTGAAGATGAAACGTGGCTGGGCCTTCCAACATGACAATGATCCCAAACATACCACCCGGGCAATGAAGGAGTGGATTCGTAAGAAGCATTTCAAGGTCCTGGAGTGGCCTAGCCAGTCTCCAGATCTCAACCCCATAGAAAACCTTTGGAGGGAGTTGAAAGTCCGTGTTGCCCAGCGACAGCCCCAAAACATCACTGCTCTAGAGGAGATCTGCATGGAGGAATGGGCCAACATACCAGCAACAGTGTGTGCCAACCTTGTGAAGACTTACAGGAAACGTTTGACCTCTGTCATTGCCAACAAAGGATATATAACAAAGTATTGAGATGAACTTTTGATATTGACCAAATACTTATTTTCCACCATAATCTGCAAATAAATTCTTTCCAAATCAGCCAATGTGATTGTCTGGATTTGTTTTCTCATTTTGTCTCTCATAGTTGAGGTCTACCTATGATGCCAATTACAGGTCTCTCTCATCTTTTTAAGTGGGAGAACTTGCACAATTGGTGGCTGACTAAATACTTTTTTGCCCCACTGTAGTTCCCTGCTTACAGGATATAGATGTGAACACCTTGTCTGGTTCGTTTAAATAATTGGGAACTACCTAGCAACTGGACACCAGAGAGACAATAAATGTCTTGGTCAGAATTAGGTAATCACGTACTATACATACTGTATATGACACAGCATATAAAGTGCAGGGTCAGGACTGTGAAACATACAGGGGTCAGAAGGGTGTAACATGGGGCCCTTACTTTGCTGGTGAGATCACACTGCCAGGCAGTAGGTGCATAGATCAGAGCTGAGCGCTGGAACAAGAGATTCAGCCCTGGACTTCAGGACATGACCTGGATCAGCAGGACACCAGGATTATGCTTCAATCCTGGGACAATCCCATAGACAATGCCCCACAGTTCTAGAAGGGGCAGGACTTACGTTGTGAGGAGCGCAGGGACATTGCTGATAGTCCACTGTGTGTTAACTAATCTTCACTTCAGGTCTGTGAAAGAAGAACGTGGCTCCAACGTCCCCTAGCATCCAATCTCATCAATATCACAAGCGCTGCTCTGCTACATGAATCCTTGCTGCAGCTGTAGTGCTTGTGATGTGGAGAAGATCTGGCTTCAGGGGAGCTGCAGGGTGAGAAGACCAGATGAGTTTGGTGACACCCCCTCTCTATGCGGCGCTCGGGGAACATAATGGGAGCAAAATTGATGCTCAGAGAGGGTCAGAAGGTATATTGGTGCTAAGAAGGTGGTGGAGGGAATAGTAAACCATAGCAAGGGGGACAATAATGCCCAGTGGAGGTGGGAGGGAACAATAATGCTCTGGGGAGGGGGGGAGGTTATAAGCAGGGTATGGGAGGAACAACAATGCTAAGATTGGGTTGAGGGAAAACTAGTCCCCAGCCAAAGTAGAGAGAACAATGTTGCCCAGCGGAGGGCGAGGGGAATAAAAATACCCTAGATGACTGTGAAAGGTGGGCGAGAACAGTAGTGCACAGAACTGGGTGTGGAAAAAATAGTGGTCAGTAACGGTACCAGTGTGTATTGGGGGGAATCAGTAGTGACCTGTGGGCTGGTTTACAATAGTACCCAGAGGGCGGTGGGGAGGAACAACAGCACCCAGTAGGGGGTGAAAGTAAACAATGGTGTCAGTGGACAAAACTTACCTTGCACTGCAGTCCTTGTCCCGCGAATCTGCTCTCTTCGTCCTCCTCCTTCTGCTACCTGGACTGAGTAGACTCTGTCAAGCAGGAGATCAGTTCGTCTGCAAAGAGCTGGAGCTGTGCGCTCCATCTCTCGGTCCTAGACACACGGGATACCAGGATTCTGTTAAAATCCTGGGACAGTCCAGAGGAGTCTGGGATAGTTTTGGTGGTATTTGGGGTTATGACAATCCAGATGGACTTGAGACATTAAAGATCTAAGCCCTTCAAGAGCACCTATCTTTACATTTAGGCTCTCATTAAAGGGGAATGTGAGCTCTCTTATGACAGTGATAAACCTCAATTAAAAAAATGAATACATATGAAATGTTCATGACTGGGCAGGGCGAAACGCGTTGAGGCGCATGGCCTGGATGGAGCCTGGGCTGAGGCTGCTTTTACCATACAGATTGTTGGGTTTTGCTGGATGTGAGACACCTGGGACGTTCTTTCTACATGCTGTGAATGGCTGTCACAGTGCCGATCATTACTAGAGTGCCTGGGAGATGTCAAAGACTGTGCTGAAAGCATGCATTGAGTGAACTCTCAGCACAGAAACTCCCGTCACCCAAGGAAACATATGTGTAGTGTGTGGGCATTAAAGCCCACCCTCTTTGCCGCTGCACATATGTGTTACATTGGCAAGAGGCTAAGATAGTGTGGATGTCACAATTTTATAGGTATGTGAAAACTGTTTTGCTCATACTTAGATATATTCTTCTTAATCCATGTAGCTGCCTTTACCCTTGCTAATATATTTTGTCTTCCTTTCTCAACAGAGCAGTTTATGGGTCATACCACCACATGGATTTAATTTGAAATTTGGATAGGCAGTTACTAATTCCCTAATCCCAGGGGCCGCCCACACCATCTACTACTGATGCCCCCCTGATGGCAGACCAGCTCTTTGCGAAAGCCAATAGTCTTCTAGCACCATCTGTATTGCCAGTTGCTGGTTTCCAAAGGATGTCTTACATTGCATTTGGAAGGATCCAAAGGATTCGGAATACTTCTTGTTTTAAACAGGGTAAAAGGAACACTCAATTTTCTTGTTAAGAAAAAAGAAATTAAAAACACATCAAGTATTAATTTCCAGGCCCTCAGGCGAGGAAGGAAATTCCTGAGTGTTCGCCAAAACAATCAAGGCTGGAGATATTCTTTGAATATTGTGGTTCAGGCAAGACTTGCGTTGTTCAGCCTTAGTCAGCAGCAGAGTAGCAGAAATGGAGCCGTTTCTGCTGTTTTTCTTTTGATGGAGGTGGATGGGTCACTGCCAGCATGGAGTATTTCACTGAAGCAAGCACCGCTCCATCCAGATGTAGCCAATCCAAAGCCAGGCTACGGGGAGGAGAGATCTTCTAATCAACAACTCCTTCAATCAAGTTCACAATAAACAATGATTCAACTAATCAGAGCATCGCTGCTTCCCTTCAGAGATTGTGAGATTGGTAATAACAGTCTTTTGGTATGATGCAATAAAAAAAAGTCTAAAAGGCCCCACACGTGAGCTTCAAAGGCATTCCTACACCTGCGCATAATTTGCATGGAAAAATGGCTTATTGTCTAACAATGTACCTATGCAGTAAACACGCTCCGTATTTTGCATTATTTCCAGACAGGGCAAAATTGATGGTATTTTTAGACCTCTAGACACCTTAGGTATGGAAATTAAAACTACCAGGGCATGTTTTGTATTATGTTCTGAAGCGGTTGGTTTGACCTGGTCGGAACTTTTGAATATTATGTTCTGAAGCGGTTGGTTTGACCTGGTCGGAACTTTTGAATATTATGTTCTGAAGCGGTTGCTTTGACCTGGTCGGAACTTTTGAATATTATGTTCTGAAGCGGTTGGTTTGACCTGGTCGGAATGTTTGAATATTATGTTCTGAAGCGGTTGGGTTGACCTGGTCGGAACTTTTGAATATTATGTTCTGAAGCGGTTGGTTTGACCTGGTCGGAACTTTTGAATATTATGTTCTGAAGCGGTTGGTTTGACCTGGTCGGAACCTTTGAATATTATGTTCTGAAGTGGTTGGTTTGACCTGGTCGGAACTTTTGAATATTATGTTCTGAAGTGGTTGGTTTGACCTGGTCGGAACTTTTGAATATTATGTTCTGAAGTGGTTGGTTTGACCTGGTCGGAACTTTTGAAAAGTCTGCTATTAAAGCAGTTGTGCAGCTTAAATAAGAATGTGCTTTGTAATACCTATTGTGGAAAAAAAAAAAAAGGTGTGCACCCTCCTGTACACTTTAGTGCAGCCTCTCTCAACCAGGGTTCCTTGGAACCCTAAAGCCTGGTACACGCTGTAATCTGGGCTGAACAAAAAAAAACTGAGGAGCAGTTTGTGAGAACTTGTGAGAAGTTCTTTGTACAATCGATGCGATGATAGTACCGCAATCTGCCCACTGAGCTATTGTTTTCAGAACACACACGATCAGCGCTCGCAGCCATTGGCTGAAAGCACTGATCGGATGTCAGTCGGCTACTGACTTTCCAGCATGCTCGTTCGACAGAAGCTATCTGTGACATCGGCTTCTGTCAAATAATGACTTGTACACACAGACCAAATGTCAGCTGTTATCTACTACTGTACCAGCTGATTTCAGCCAATATTCAACCTGGCTATATGGGGCTTTAGGTTCCACCAGAGCAGTGTTACTTATCCTTTTTACATTGGAGGGACCCCTGGAAAAAGTTGGAGATTTCGGGGAACCCATAAAGTAATGTTGAGATGTACAACTCACAGAACATTGGTTTGATCAGCAAGCTGTTGATATAACAGCAATTATTTTTTAAATAGTATTAAAAAATAGAATCAATATTAAAATATACATGTTTATTGTAAGACTTGTGCTTGCTTTTTTCTGAAAAAAAAAAAATGCTAAACTCTGGATAAAACTTGAGATAAGCAGAGTATGGGGGGGGGGCAACAGAGCACACTACATGGGAGGCAGCAAAGCACATCACTTGGGAACAGTGCACACAGTGGGCCCCATTACATAGGATCAGGGCACCTGGGATCTGAGCACCTTACATAGGATCAGGGCACATGGTATCAAAGAACCTTACATGGGATCAGAGCACCTTACATAGGATCAAGGTACATGGGATCAAAGCACCTTACATGGGATCAGGGCACATGGGATCACAGCGCTTTAAATGGGATCAGGGTACATGAGATCACAGCAGCTTACATGGGATCAGGGCACATGGGATCAGAACGCTTTAAATGGGATCAGGGCACATGAAATCACAGCACCTTACATGGGATCATGGCACATGAGGTCAGAGCACCTTACATGGGATCAGGGCACCTTACATGGGATCAGAGCACCTTGCATGGGATCATGGCACATAGGATCAGGTCACCTTACATGGGACCAAAATACTTTACATGGGATTAGGGCACATGGGATCACAGCACCTTACATGGGATCACAGCACCGTGCATTGGATCATGGCACACAGAATCAAAGAGCCTTACATGGGATCATGGCACATGGGATCACAGCACTTCACATAGGATCAGGGCACCTTACAAGGAATCATAGCACCTTACATGAGATAAGGGCACTTTACATGGGATCAGAGCACTGCACATAGGATCAGGGCACCTTACATGGGATCAGAACACTGCACATGGGATCAGGGCACCTTACATGGGATCAGAGCACCTTACATGGGATCAGGGGATCTTGCATGGGATCAGAGCATCTTAAATTGGATAAGGGCACCTTACATAGGATCAGAGCACCTTACATGGGATCATGGCACTGTACATGAGATCATGGCACCTTACATGGGATTAGGGCACATGGGATCAAGGCACATGGGATTAGGGCATTTTACATGGGATCATGACATATTACATGGGATCAGAGCACTTTACTAGTGATGGGCCAAACACCCCCCCCTGTTCGTTTCACGGTTGAACATTCGAACCTAAGGAAAATTCAACTGTGACCTTCGAATCAGAGGGGACAATTCACTAGATAAGATACCACAGCAAATCGTAAGATACCGCACAGCTGCTAAAATACTGCATAAGTTATATTATTAAGTAATGCAGTATTTTAATATAGAAAACATTATTTAATGTTTCAGCTGTCAGCGGCATGACTAGTGCACCAGAGATAGGTTCATCCAGATCCCCCCCTTTTAATTATACTTAAAGAAAACATGACACCAATTTTGGAGTAAAATGGCCAACACGGCCTTTTATTAACAAACACGTTTTAACACACCAACCATTCCTTATAACAGAAACATACAGAGTTGCTGTTGGTCTTCGAAGGCACCCCCCAAAAATGATCTGAAATGCACCTGCAGACAACCATATTACACAAGGCCTCCAGCCGCAACCAACCAGCTCAGAGACAACCATACCATCTGCAGTGCAGCACCACCACCTTCCAGTTAAACCTTGGTTAACTGGAATGTCCCCGGGCATCCCATACCATCGATGGGTCCCACACCATTATCTGTACCTCGAAGATAAGAACCGCCTCCAAAGACCAACAACCGCCCATGAAACTAAATAACCCCCCATTCCCCCCGAGAGGAACACAATACTCACTAAATAGGGAGAGCGGGAGGGAAGCTCTCTCACCAACGTCCAGCTCCGACTGACGCCCCCCACCAGGACACCCCACCGTAAGATGCAGAAGAGCCCACCCACGCTCTCCCTCTACCAACCAGCTCCCCAGGTATATGTATGGGTGATGTAACAGGACAATGACCCAAAGCATACAAGTCATTCAACAAAACAATGGCTGCAGCAGCACAGAATACGCCTTCTGGAGTGGCCCAGTCAGAGTCCTGACCGCAACCCGATTGAAATGCTGTGGCATGACCTTAAGAGAGCGATTCACACCAGACATCCCAAGAATATTGCTACACTGAAACAGTTTTGTGAAGAGGAGTGGTCCAAAATTACTCCAGATCGTTGTGCAGGTCTGATCTGCAACTACAGGAAACGTTTGGTTGAGGTTATTGCTGCCAAAGGAGGGTCAACCAGTTATTAAGTCCAAAGGTTCACATACTTTTTCCTCCCTGCACTGTGAATGTTTACATGTTATGTGCAATTAAACCATGGCAACATCTAATGTTTGTGTAGTATTATGTTCAGCAGACTGTGTTCTTCTATTGTTGTGACTTAGATGACGTTCAGAGCACATTTTATGCCCAATTCATGCAAAACTCCACGTAATCCCAAGGGGTTCACATACTTTTTCTTGCAACTGTAGGTGCCCCATCATTAGTATCAGTGGCAGGAATAGTGCCCCATCATTGGTATCAGTGGGAGGAATAGTGCCCCATCATCAGTATCAGTGGGGGGAATAATGCCCCATCATCAGTATCAGTGGGGGGAATAATGCCCCATCATCGGTGTCAGTGGCGGGAATAGTGCCCCATCATTGGTATCAGTGGGGGGAATAGTGCCCCATCATTGGTGTCAGTGGCAGGAATAGTGCCCCATCATCGGTGTCAGTGGCAGGAATAGTGCCCCATCATTGGTGTCAGTGGCAGGAATAGTGCCCCATCATTGGTGTCAGTGGCAGGAATAGTGCCCCATCATTGGTGTCAGTGGCAGGAATAGTGCCCCATCATTGGTGTCAGTGGCAGGAATTTTTCGGACTGGAAGGGGGGGAAAGTGTCCGGACTGGAAGGGGGGGAAAGTGTCCGGACTGGAAGGGGGGGAAAGTGTCCGGACTGGAAGGGGCTGAAAGTGTCCGGACTGGAAGGGGCTGAAAGTGTCCGGACTGGAAGGGGCTGAAAGTGTCCGGACTGGAAGGGGCTGAAAGTGTCCGGACTGGAAAGGGCTGAAAGTGTCCGGACTGGAAGGGGCTGAAAGTGTCCGGACTGGAAGGGGCTGAAAGTGTCCGGACTGGAAGGGGCTGAAAGTGTCCGGACTGGAAGGGGCTGAAAGTGTCCGGAGTGGAAGGGGGGGAAAGTGTCCGGACTGGAAAGGGCTGAAAGTGTCCGGACTGGAAGGGGGGGAAAGTGTCCGGACTGGAAGGGGGGGGAAGTGTCCGGACTGGAAGGGGCTGAAAGTGTCCGGACTGGAAGTGGTTAAGAAAACGGCTCTATAGCCTTACAGACTGATTCTTAAAACGTGGGCAACTGAAATGTAACATCTTATTAGTTCCACTGTACCAGATATAGGCCCAAGCTGCGAGATTTTCCCCAACCAGGGTAAGGGCTCTGGTCCATGCTCAAACAAAGACATCATTAGATTGGATTTCTTCTTGCTGTCAGCTTGGGAGTACAGCATACCACACCAGTCATTCCTACAGAAGTAACGGGGCAAGAAAAAAACCAAAACAAAAAAAAAAAAAACAAGGTTATTACCATCAAAGAGTTTATAGAATACTTATTTCGAGATGTATAACACACACACCAGCCATAAAACAGTATGACCAGCCACCTACTATTGGGTAGGTCCCCCTTTTGCCGCTAAAGCAGCCCTGACTTGTTGAGACATGGACTCCACTAGACAAAGCATCACTCTGCTTTCTCCAGCTTGCCTACTTCCTATACTGCATCCTGGTGCCATCTCTTCCCCAGGAAAGTGACACACACCTTGCCATCCACATGATATAACAAAAAAAACAAAAAACACGACTCATCAGACCAGGCCACCTTCTTCCATTGCTCCGTGGTCCAGTTCTGGGGTTCATGTGCCCATTGTAGGCACTTTTGGCTGTGGACACGGGTCATCACGGGCATCCTGACCGGTCTGCGGCTACACAGCCCCCATACACAACAATCTGCGATGCTCTGTGTGTTCTGACACCTTTCAATCAGAACCAACATTAACTTTTTCAGTAGTGTGAGCTCTAGTAGCTCTTCTATTGGACCAAACTACACAGGGCAGTCTTTGCCCCACCACGTGCATCAATGAGCCTTGGCCGCCGATGACACCGGTTTTTCTTCCTTGGACCACTTTTGTTTGGTCCTGACCCCTGCAGACTGGGAACATCACACAAGAGCTGCAATTTTGGAGTCGCACTGATCCAATCGTCTAGTCATTACAATTTAGCCCTTATCAAAGTTGCTCAAATCCTTATGCTTGCCCATTTTTCAAAAACACATTAACTTCAGGGACAACATGTTCACTTGCTGCCTAATCCATCCCACCCACTTTCTGGTGTCATAATGAGATAACCAATGTTATTTACTTTACCGGTCATTGGCCATTATGCTATGGCGTGTGTGCGCGTGCGTGTGTACTGACAGTAGGCAGCTGAAATCACCTGGTTGCGTCCTAGATGGACGATACATTTGTCCAAGGTTTCAGACTCCATGGGGATTTGTTCCACTGGGGGGGAAGTGCTGAGGCCTTCGGCACTGAGATAATGAGCCCAGCTGAAGGTAGTGGGCTGATTAAGGCTGTTATAAAACTTCCCAGCCTGCTTAGGGAGTGGCTCCAACCTGGAACCAGATCTGTGCCTGAACTGACTCGGGAGCAACATATTATCTGTGTGCAGGGAGCCAAAAGCCTGTGTGGCTAGCCTCCAACTACCAGCGACTAGGTATAGCATCAGGCTGTACCTAGTGGATAGCTAGGGAAGCTGTTTGTACAGTAAGTAGTCAAGTTGGCCAGGATTTTATTTGATGTTTCTTTTTGGTTTGGCGTTTTCCTGTAAATATTGTAAATAAACTGCACCTTTTTGTTTTTTCACCTCCACTGTTGTTGTGCTGTGCCTGTGTTTGTGTGTTGTGCACCCATCCAGGGGGTCACACCCCCCCCCGCTGCCGAGCGAACCCCATTACTATATATATATATATATATATATATATATATATATATATATACACACACACACATACATACATACATACATACATACAGGTGAAACTCAAAAGATTAGAATATCGTGCAAAAGTCCATTTATTTCAGTGCAGCAACTTAAAAGGTGAAACTAATATATGACATAGACTCATTACATGCAAAGCAAGATAGTTCAAGCCGTGATTTGTCATCATTGTGATGATTATGGCTTACAGCTCATGAAAACCCCAAATCCACAATCTCAGAAAATGAGAATATTGTGAAAAGGTGCAATATTCTCGGCTCAAAGTGTCCCACTCTAATCAGCTAATTAAGCCATAACACCTGCAAAGGGTTCTTGAGCCTTTAAATGGTCTCTCAGTCTGGTTCAGTAGGAATCACAATCATGGGAAAGACTGCTGACCTGACAGTTGTGCAGAAAACCATCATTGACACCCTCCATAAGGAGGGAAAGCCTCAAAAGGTAATTGCAAAAGAAGTTGGATGTTCCCAAAGTGCTGTATCAAAGCACATTAATAGAAAGTTATGTGGAAGGGAAAAGTGTGGAAGAAAAAGGTGCACAAGCAGCAGGGATGACCGCAGCCTGGAGAGGATTGTCATGAAAAGGCCATTCAAAAGTGTTGGGGACTTTCACAAGGAGTGGACTGAGGCTGGAGTCAGTGCATCAAGAGCCATCACACACAGACGGATCCTGGACATGGGCTTCAAATGTCGTATTCCTCTTGTCAAGCCGCTCCTGAACAACAAACGACGTCAGAAGCGTCTTACCTGGGCTAAAGAAAAACAGACCTGGTCTGTTGCTCAGTGGTCCAAAATCCTCTTTTCTGATGAGAGCAACTTTTGCATCTCATTTGGAAACCAATGACCCCGAGTATGGAGGAAGAATGGAGAGGCCCAAGGACCCAGAGTATGGAGGAAGAATGGAGAGGCCCAAGGACCCCGAGTATGGAGGAAGAATGGAGAGGCACACACTGCAAGATGCTTGAAGTCCAGTGTGAAGTTTCCATAGTCTGTTGATTTGGGGAGCCATGTTTTCTGCTGGTGTTGGTCCACTGTGCTTCATTAAGTCCAGGGTTAACGCAGCCGTCTACCAGGAGATTTTGGAGCACTTCTAGCTTCCTTCCGCAGACGAGCTTTATGGGGATGCTGACTTAATTTTCCAGCAGGACTTGGCACCTGCCCACACTGCCAAAAGCACCAAAACCTGGTTCAATGACCGTGGGATTACTGTGCTTGACTGGCCAGCAAACTCGCCTAACCTGAACCCCATAGAGAATCTATGGGGCATTGCCAAGAGAAAGATGAGAGACATGAGACCGAACAATGCAGAAGAGCTGAAGGCCGCTATTGAAGCATCCTGGTCTTCCATAACACCTCAGCAGTGCCACAGGCTGATAGCTTCCATGCCACGCCGCATTGAGGCAGTAATTGCTGCAAAAGGGGCCCAAACCAAGTACTGAGTACATATGCATGCTTCTACTTTTCAGAGGTCCAATATTGTTCTATGTACAATCCTTGTTTTATTGATTGCATGGAATATTCTCATTTTCTGAGATTGTGGATTTGGGGTTTTCATGAGCTGTAAGCCATAATCATCACAATGATGACAAATCACGGCTTGAACTATCTTGCTCTGCATGTAATGAGTCTCATATATTAGTTTCACCTTTTAAGTTGCTGCACTGAAATAAATGAACTTTTGCATGATATTCAAATTTTTCGTGTTTCACCTGTGTGTATATATATATATATATATACATACATATACATACATATATACACACACACACATATATATATTAATATATATATATATTTATATACACACACATATCCATATACACATACATACATATACACACACACTTACCCCAACTGTACTAAGGCCACCATACCCTCCACCTTCAGGCTACCATGTAGAAGAACACAGAAATGTGGGATTTTTCCTGCTATCTGGCTGGCAGAATTCTCATCTTCTAAGTCATCCGTGATTCCGGCCCCAATATCATCACCCTCTATGAAGACATCAAATAATTAGCACATACACTTCCAACCTGACCCAGCTAAGCCACATCTCAGTAAATGCTCACCTTTATTAACAGCAATAGGTAGGACCAGGTGACGAGAAAGGACAGGAGGACTGGAGATGTCCGCAATGTCAATAAAGCCAATGATTTCCAGTTCTGAAGAAAGAATACCAACAAACTGAAAATACATGCTGAAAATTCACCCTTCTGGCTCATGCAATACTGGGAGTAAAAAAAATATTTCTGTAAATTGAGTTCACCCAGCAACTATCTTAAACCTACTTTCAATCATTGCTCAATTCCTCTCCTGATTTGTATGGTCGGCGCCCTCCCCTTTCACAGCTATTAGCTTTCTCTGCCATCAATCATTTTGTTCCCAAGTGTTATATGAACAAAAGAGCACATCCTTGGCATCCTGGCTTAGGATATCAACCAGTAAATGGCACAGCTAAAGTCTTCCTCAAAGAAATTGCACTCCTCAAGTCTTCAAGGAGAAACATGCACGTCTAAAGGGTGTCCAGGGATGTGTTCTTTCATGTAATGTTTTTAAAAGAAGATTCAAGGCAAAGTGCTGCAACCTTTACAATAGCCTGTTGGCCACTACCATCAAAAGACAGCAGTCAGACCCAGTGAAAACAGAATAACTTGACTGAAAAACATAATTGCATGTTGATCGGGAAGGGGGTGGACAGGGACATGGCAAGGAATCAGCTTTAACTTACTTTGGGAGCACCTGAATTTCTCATTATATTCTTTAACTTCTGCTAAGCTGGGAGGGATATGAGCAGCACTCTGAGTCAGTCAGACTATATTGCACAATGCCCTCAGTCTATCACTGGGAGTTTGCACGTAGTAGAGGAGAGCGCAGAGAAATCCTCATCTGCAAGTCACTACTCCTTAAGACTGGTCGCAGGAATCGCATCTCTTCCCACATCCGCAACCACCCGCAGCCAAACCATGCTACTCTTACGAGACACCACGCATTTTAGGCCTGCAGCACGAGTGCGGATGCAGGAACCACAGGGACACCGCATGGTCAAAAAGACCATGAGCTGACCCTGCGGCCATGTTTTGTTGTACAGAAAACAGCCCGTAGTATTGTGAACCGAGCCTTGCTGTCAAAGTGCAGGCCAAGACACATTCAAAGCCCCATAAAAGTGATCAGGCAGCTCTAGAACCTTTTATCTTAAAGCCCTTTAGCCCGGGGTTCACACTGATACAATGTGGAATTTGCAGCGTTTTCTGTGCGCATTCCGCACTGCATCAGAATCGCACCCCGTTCATGCGAACCGCTGCAGGTGTGTATGTTAAGTCAACAACACCCCAAAAGCGGTCCACAAAACGCGGTGCGATGTGCAGAATCGGATCACATAGGTGTGAATACCCATGCAAGCCGATTCTAGTGCGGACCAAAAAAAAAAAAAAAAAAAGGGGTCCTGCACCTTTTTGGTGCGATGTGATTAGAGCCATACAAAACGTACGGCTCCGATCGCACCGCACACAAATCGCATGGGATTTGCACAGGAATGCAGTGCAGTGGGTCCACAGTGAGTATAACAAGCATGCTTTACTGCACATACAGACTGATTGTACTGTGGTGGGTTCAGTAACACTTTAACCTCTTCCCGCCCGGCCTATGGCCAAATGGCGGCCGGCAAAAACCCTCACCTTTCCGGGTGGACGCCATATGGCATCCTTTCGGGCATGCGCAGTTTGCACGCCTGCAGAGTCGCGCAATCTGTCACCGGCCGTGTCGACCGATGACAGATCTGAGTACCGGCCCTGTTGCCGGTACCAAGTGACCTGCTGTGACCAATCACAGCAGGTCACATGACAGTTGTATACAATGGATGGCTTCATTCATGCCATCCATTGTATACTAGTGTGTCTAGCTGTGAATGGTCACAGTGATCACATGCACAAGCTGGGCCAATCACAGCCCAGCTGTGTCATGTGCTTAGCTGTGGCCAAATCACAGCTAAGCACAAAAAAAACCCTGAATGAATCGATGTCATTCAGGTAAATGCTTGCTTATAGCAAAGTAATTCTTTGCTATAAGCAAATTGTGTAAAAAACAAAAATACTGATCACTTTCCCAAAGTAGTACAATGTTACTATGGTAACATTGCACTACTTTGGTCATAGTGAAATCTGAAAAAAAATCTTAAAAAAAAAAATAAATAAATAATAAAAAAGTTTTTTTAAAAATATATATTTTTTTTCATACTGTCACCAGTCAGTGTCCCTGATCACCGCCATGCCAGTTATATGATGACGCTGTACTGCACTGGTGACAGCATGTAAAAAACAAAAAGTGAAATTTTTTTTAATTTTTTAATTTTCCGAAAAAAATTATGACAAAAAAAAATACAACTTTAAAAAACTCACCATTCCTCTTATGAAATACGTTGGGACTGTCTACTCTGCAAAAAGGGGTCATTTGGGGGATATCTGTACTGTTCTGACATTCTTGGACCTCAAGAAATTAGATTGGCCATCAGTACTTCAGGATTGATCAAAATTCAGATCTATACCATAGTTTGTGAACTCTATAACTTTCTTAAAAACTAAAAAATACATCCTAATTTGGGTTATTTTCACCAAAGACATGGAGCAGAATACATCTCGGCCTAAATTTATGAAGAACAATTATTTATTTGCAAACTTTTATAACAGAAACAAAGAAAAACGTGTTTTTTTTTCAAAATTTTAGTGTCTTTTTGTTAATTTAGCAAAAAATAAAACCCCCAGCGGTGATTAAATACCACCAAAAGAAAGCTCTAGTTGTGTGAACAAAATGATAAAATTTTAGTTTGGGTACAATGTTGTATGACCGCGCAATTGTCATTCAAAATGTGAGAGCGCTGAAACCTGAAAACTGGCCTGGGCAGGAAGGGGGAAAAGTGCCCGGTATTGAAATGGTTAAGAAGCCGGTGCCTGGACCCAAAGCTGAATGAAGAATAGTCTCGGGGTGAGGATATCGCTGGATCCCTGGACAGGTAAGTGTCCTTATAATAAAAGGACATTATTTACAGTATTACAGTATTTGTAGCTGCTAACTTTTTTTGGGGGGGGGGGGGGGGAGGCTTTAGAACCACTTAAAGTACACACTGTTGCTTTAACTAGTTGCCGACCGCAGATAGCCGAATGACGGCTTCACTGCGGCCGGCCAGTTCTGGGTGGACGTCATATGACGTCCCCCCAGAACGCGCTCTCCTGCGCGCCCGAGGGGGCGCGCACCCGGCGATCTCAGCGGCCTTTTACCACGTGATCAGCGGTGTCCAATGACACGCTGATCACAGGGAAATGCAAGTGTCGGTTCTCGGCTGCACTTTCCTCACGCTGTCAGATCGTGAGGAAAGTACTGCCGAGAACCGGCAGTTGTCACAGCGGGGATCGGCACCGATCATCAGGACACTGATGATCAGTGCCCTGATGATCGGTGCCCAGCAGTGCCACCCGCAAGTTCCGCCCACCTGTGCCCAGCAGTGCGCCCACTAGCTCCGCCCACCTGTGCCCAGCAGATCACCCACCTGTGTCCAGCAGTGCACCCACCTGTGCCACTCTGCAGTGTCACACACCTGTGCCCAGAAGTGCCACCTACCTGTGCCCAGAAGTGCCACCCACCTGTGCCCACCCACCAGTGCTGCCCACCAGTGCCACCCACCAGTGCAGCCCAGCAGTGCTGCCAGTCAGTGCCACCAGTCAGTGCCCAGGGGTTGTGCCAGTCAGTGCCGCCAGTCAGTGCCCAGCAGTGATGCCAGTCAGTGCCGTCTATCAGTACCCATCATCAGTGTCACCTATCAGTGCCGCCTATCAGTGCTGCATATTAGTGCCGCCTATCCGTGACACCTCATTAGTGCTGTCTATCAGTGCTGCCTATCCGTGCCACCTCATTAGTACTGCCTATCAGTGCCCTTTAGTGCTGCCTATCAGTGCCTATCAGTGCCTCCTATCAGTGCCCATCAGTGCTGCCTCATCAACGCACATCAGTGAAGGAGAAAAAATACCTGTTTGAAAAATTTTATAATAGAAACAAAGAAAATTTTTTTTTTTTTCAAATTTTTTGCAATTTTTTTATTTATAGC